>NW_027442120.1:0-206456 GCF_048569485.1 Anomaloglossus baeobatrachus | reverse complement strand
GCTCCGCAGTATGGCTAACTGTGGGAGCTTGCTCTCAGGGTTCACGCTTGGGATTTTCTGGACCGTTTTGTGGAAAGTCCTATCCCCCTCGTTGCGCTAGTACCCCGATTCTGGAGCGGGTGGAGAGCGGATCTTGAAGGCTCCGTTCTCGTCGGGCTAATTGTCAGGTTGCCTGAAGCTCCTTCCTGACCTAGGGTCCACGTACCCCGTCGTGCCCTGGGCCCGGCCCGGGAGATGGTACAAGGCCGCCGGCTGCTCCCTCGGCAGTACCGTGCCCCTTATCACGATCCCCATGCGACCGGGAGTCCAGCTCCTACTAGGTCCAGACCACCGTCTGTTACCTAGTGACTTCCAAGGAGCCCAGCTCCTGACCTCCTCTCTCACCGAGAGCTACTACTCAACTTCTCTTCTGGAAGCTCCCACTCCCCAGCTCCTCTCTCACTGGGATCTACTTCTGTTCTAAACTGCTCCTGACACTCCTGACCTCCCCTTAACCAACCCTCCCAAGTTGGCGACCCTATTCCACTCAGGCCGTCCACTGGTGTGTCTATTGGGTGTGGTTCAGAGTGTTCCTAGGATTTACTAACTGTTGTTGACAACACCACTTAGCTGGGGACACATAACCAAGGAGGAGGTGGATACTGTGCATAAGGGAAGACTGCACAATACCCTGTGACGTCCTGATAGGCCAGGGCGTCACACTTGCTCTCAGGAGCTCACGCTTGGGATTTCTGTGGGCTGCTTTGGTTGGAAAGCCCTATCCCCCTCATTGCGCTAGTGCCCTCCGATCTCTGAGCTTCATGGGAACAGTCCATAAAGGCCCTGTCCTCCGCAGGTTAATTGCCGGGTTGCATGAAGCTTCTTCCTGACCTAGGGTCCAGTACCCCGACGTGCTTTTGGCCCCAGACCGGCTATTGGACTGCAGCTGCCGACCGTCCTCCTTGACTAAGCCAGCACCCAGTCCCAATCTCCCGCGACCGGGTCTCCGCTTCCTCCGGGTCCAGACCACCGTCTGCAACCCAATCTACGTTTTCCTCTGGGAGCTCCAACTCCCAGCTTCCTTCGCGCTCCTCACAGCTCGAGGGCTACCACTGTTCTTGTCACCTCCCACCTCCCTGCCTGACCCCTAGGTGGGCGGCCCTATTCCAGCTTAGCAGCCCACTGGTGTTCCTGACAGGGTGTGGTGCGAGTTGTGATTAGGATTTTTAGATGCTGGTGGAGGCAGTGCTGCAAGTTGGGAACCAAGAACCAAAGGGGGGTTGAGCCCTACACTGGGAGATAAAGAGCGTGCAGTACCCTGTGACGACCTGACTAGTCCAGAGGCATCACAATTTCTTCTGAAGACAAGGCGAAGGAGGGGTCACGGGGGATCAGAGCTGCATCATGTACGGAAGGACCAGAGGGGTGGCAGCCTGACATAGGGTGAAATGGGAAAACCTTTCTGTTCCATCTGTCATGTCAGATTGCACAGAAATCAGAGGAGGAGGATGAATGCGGCAGGCACACCACTCGTGCAGCAGCAGCCATGTTAGATCATCGGGAGGGAGACGGGGATCAGGGAGGAGGAGACTTTGGGCACACCGGGGGACTGAGGAGGACATTTATCTCCCATTAGATATGTTTGATTATACCAAATGGAAGATTCATCATCTTTTTACTGCCACTGCCTTAACGTCCACGTGGTCACTGGTATACAGTATGAAATGGCGATCACGTGACCGGGGACCAGAAAAACCGACTCGGATCGTGATCTCCAGTGTCTCATCTACCACTGGTAACTAAAATCCTGGTGATTTTCCAAACTGGAAGGCGCTGTACCCTTTTTCCTGAGCGGCCGTTAAAAAGCGTCGCAAAGGAATAAGTACCCTTAACTTCCCCCGTTAAAAGGCTTATCGGCGGTCGTTAAGGTGCTTATTGTGTACATACAGCCTACAAAGCTAGGATGGATAGATAGATGTCAAACACATGTATAATGTCCAACTCTCCTAAATATTTTTTATGCTGGCACTGTTTCACTGGCATAAAAGAGTGTTCAGTCTTGTATTTAGCCAAAAAATAGATAATTTAAAAAAATTACGTGGGGTCCCCCCCATTTTTAACAGCCAGCTAGGGTAAAGTAGATGGCTGCAGCCTGCACACTGAAGCTACATAGGTAAAGATGGTTGACCTCGGGGAGATCAACATCCAACACCGCGGGGACACCATCACGTATTTCTCAACGCTTTGACACTAGAACAAGGCCCCCTGGGAAAATATGCAAAACAAGAATGCCGCGGAGACACTATCACATGTTTCTCAACGCTGGCAGGAAACTAGCCAGGTCTTTCACCGGGAAGGAACAACCATGGGAAGGGCAGTCTCCAGTCAAGGAAACCGCCTATACCAAAACGTGGTATCCATCCACAGACAGCTGTTTCGGGGTATTTGTCCCTCATCAATGTGAAGTAGGAAACTGGCTAGTGGGAGCAATGCCTAGTAGAAGACTACATAGGTAAAGATGGTTAACCTCGGGGAGATCATGTTTTGGTATAGGCGGTTTCCTTGACTGGAGACTGCCCTTCCCGTGGTTGTTCCTTCCCGGTGAAAGACCTGGCTAGTTTCCTGCCAGCGTTGAGAAACACGTGATGGTGTCTCCGCGGCATTCTTGTTTTGCACACTGAAGCTAGCAGCTAGCTTCACCTGGCAGAGGTCTCCCCAATCTGTTCATTCATTCATTCATTCATTCATTCATTCATTCATTCATTTATTTATTTATGTATTTATTTATTTATAAATAATTAAAAAGAAAAACATGGGGTCCCCCCAAAAATTGGGTTACCACCAGCCAAGCTAAAGCGGACAGCTGGGGTCTTGCATTCATAGGAAAGACCATGTTTATTTGGCCTTTCCGAGCCTATAAATAGCAGGCTGCAGCCTCCCCAGAAGTGGTGCATCCATTAGATGCGCCAGTCCTTGCACTTTCTCCCCACTAATCCCGTTGCCTTGGAACGGTGGCAAACGGGGTAATATAAGGGGTTGATACCAGCTGTAATGTCAGCTGGCATGAAGCCCAGGGGTTAGTAATTTTGAGGCGTCTACTAACCCTTTTAGTAATAAAGAACATAAAGACAACAAAACCCTCCCTGCCACATTCCCTTTTTCACCAAATTATTGAAAAGAAAAAAAAAATTTGGTCTGCCGTAATCAATTTTGGAGACCCCCACAACAACTCTGTCATCCATGATAAGGGGGCACGCTTAGCGAACATATACATCATTTTCTGGAAGTGCAGGCACTCCATGTCATGTGAGGAGTGGGCTCAGTCTCCTTGCTCGCAGAGAGCTGTCTGAGAACTGGCTCACTGCGCATGAGTCCGCCATTTTTTTCAGAAGGAGAGGTCGCGGGGGACTGCTGCAGAAGGTACAGGTGGTGACCTGTGGTGGACTTTTCTGTCTCATCTGACATGTCAGAAATCGGAGGAGAAGGATGCTTGTGACAGATGCACAACTCATGTGCCTGCCTTTTTGGAGATCAGGAAGAGGAGAGAGACTGGGGAGGGGTGGACTTTGGCCACACCGGGGGAGGACATTTATCTCCCATCTGATGTGTTTGATTATGTCATGTGCGAGGTAAGATAACGGTGATGACGTGACCGGGGGCAGGAAAAAACTGCTAGTATCGTAATTGCCTAGGACTCCCCAGAGATTTTCCGACGCTGGGGGTTGCAATTCACTTTTTTCTTACCGCTGTTATTGGCGATAAGGAATAAGTACCCTTTACTGCAGCTGTTTTAATCTGTAAATCCAACGTAAAGAGATTAAAAATAGAAAAAAGTACACAACAATAAATAAAGGGGCGGCAATCATAGATGAGGACTATGTGAATAAATGACAAATAGCTTTGTTACAAATACATGTGTAAATGTAAAACAACGTGTGTGTGAATCCGCATTTGACTCAGGGAACGTCATTAACTGTTTTGAGGGGAAATTTTAACCCCATGCTTTACAGTTATTCACCAAAAAACCTGTCTCCATTAAAGTCAATGGAGCTGGGAACACAATGCAGCCAGAACTTCAGAAGAATGTGCAGCCATGCCTTGAATGGAATGTTGGCGTGTCACAATGCAGCCAGGGAAAGAGACAGACAAAAAGACAGACAAAGAGACAGACAGATGGAGATAGACACAGACAAAGAGGCAGACAGACAAAAAGATAGAAAAAGACACAGACAGGGAAAGACAGACAGGGAAAGAGACAGACAGAAAAAGACAAGGAAAGAGGTACGGAGACAGACAGGGAAACAGGGAAAGAGATAGAGAGACAAATAGGAAAAGAGATAGAGAGACAGACAGGGAAAAAGACAGACAGACAAAGACATAGAGACAGACAGGGAAAGAGACAGACAAAGGGATAGAGACACAGAAAGAGAAACAGACACCGAGAGATACAGACTGAGACTGGGACAGAAATAGTTACTATCTAGGGCAGGGGTGGGGAACCTCCGGCCCGCGAGCCGTATGCGGCCCGCAACGACTTTTTCTGCGGCCCCCGGGCTGATTCCCGGGGACTGCAGTGCTGGGGCGGCAGCCGCATATTACTTGCTGCTGGCCCTTTAAAACCCCACACAGTGCGTTCAATGCTGAACGCTGCATTTCCTATACCTGAAAGACTACGTCCCCACGCTGGCACTGCCTACGTGAGGACATACTTTGTAGGTGGGGTCGGCGTGAGGAGCGCTAAAATCAAAAGGAGAGGATTGACTGCCAATCATCCCCCAGGTCTTACTGTGCCGGGCAGCACTCTGTGCCCAGCGCCGGCGGCTCCCTGTGCCCGGCGGTTGCGGCAGCGGCTCCCTGTGCCCAGCGGTTGCGGCGGTGGCTCCCTGTGCCCGGCGAATGCGGCGGCGGCTCCCTGTGCCTGGCGGTTGCGGCGGCGGCTCCGTGCCCGGCGGTGGCTGCTCCTCTCTGTGCCCGGCGGCTCCCTGTGCCCAGCGGCGAAGGCGGCTGCTCCTCTCTGTGCCCGGCGGCAGAGCTCTCCGTGCCTGCAGCCACCTCCAGCGCTCAGTGATCCCAGCCTTCCCCAGTTCTCTAACTACCTCCAAGCTCATCCGGGTCTGCCTGTGCCCCCAGCGCTCTGTACTTCCAGTTCTCTGTGCCCCTCTTTCTCCCCAGTGATCTATGCCCCCACAGTCTCCCCAGTGATCTGTGCCCCACAGTCTCCCCAGTGATCTGTGCCCCCCAGTCTCCCCAGTGATCTGTGCCCCCCCAGTGTTCTGTGCCCCCCAGTCTCCCCAGTGATCTGTGCCCCCCAGTCTCCCCAGTGATCTGTGCCCCCCTCCAGTGTTCTGTGCCCCCCCAGTGTTCTGTGCCCCCCCCCCAGTCTCCCCAGTGATTTGTGCCCCCCCAGTGTTCTGTGTCTCCCCCCAGTCTCCCCAGTGATCTGTGCCCCCTCCCAGTGTTCTGTGCCCCCCCAGTCTCCCCAGTGATCTGTGCCCCCCAGTCTCCCCAGTGATCTGTGCTCCCCAGTGATCTGTGCCCCCCAGTCTCCCCAGTGATCTGTGCTCCCCAGTGATCTGTGCCCCCCAGTCTCCCCAGTAATCTGTACCCCCCCAGTGTTCTGTGCCTCCCCCCAGTCTCCCCAGTGACCTGTGTCCCCCAGTCTCCCCAGTGATCTGTGCCCCCCCAGTGTTCTGTGCCCCCCCAGTCTCCCCAGTGATCTATGCCCCCCTAATGATCTGTGCTCCCCTAGTCTCCCCAGTGATCTGTGCCCCTCAGTCTCCCCAGTGATCTGTGCCCCCCAGTCTCCCCAGTGATCTGTGCCCCCCCAGTGTTCTGTGCCCCCCCCAGTGTTCTGTGCCCCCCCCCAGTGTTCTGTGCCCCCCCAGTGATTTGTGCCCCCCCCCCCAGTCTCCCCAGTGATTTGTGCCCCCCCAGTGTTCTGTGTCTCCCCCCAGTCTCCCCAGTGATCTGTGCCCCCTCCCAGTGTTCTGTGCCCCCCCAGTCTCCCCAGTGATCTGTGCCCCCCAGTCTCCCCAGTGATCTGTGCTCCCCAGTGATCTGTGCCCCCCAGTCTCCCCAGTGATCTGTGCTCCCCAGTGATCTGTGCCCCCCCAGTGATCTGTGCCCCCCAGTCTCCCCAGTAATCTGTGCCCCCCCAGTGTTCTGTGCCTCCCCCCAGTCTCCCCAGTGACCTGTGCCCCCCAGTCTCCCCAGTGATCTGTGCCCCCCCCAGTGTTCTGTGCCCCCCCAGTCTCCCCAGTGATCTATGCCCCCCTAATGATCTGTGCTCCCCTAGTCTCCCCAGTGATCTGTGCCCCACAGTCTCCCCAGTGATCTGTGCCCCCCAGTCTCCCCAGTGATTTGTGCCCCCCCCCCAGTGTTCTGTGCCTCCGCCCAGTCTCCCCAGTGATCTGTGCCCCCTCCCAGTGGTCTGTGCCCCCCGAGTCTCCCCAGTGATCTGTGCCCCCCAGTCTCCCCAGTGATCTGTGCTCCCCAGTGATCTGTGCCCCCCAGTCTCCCCAGTGATCTGTGCTCCCCAGTGATCTGTGCCCCCCAGTCTCCCCAGTGATCTGTGCCCCCCCAGTCTCCCCAGTGATCTATGCCTCCCTAATGATCTGTGCTCCCCTAGTCTCCCCAGTGATCTGTGCCCCTCAGTCTCCCCAGTGATCTGTGCCCCCCAGTCTCCCCAGTGATCTGTGCCCCCCCAGTGTTCTGTGCCCCCCCCAGTGTTCTGTGCCCCCCCCAGTGTTCTGTGCCCCCCCCAGTCTCCCCAGTGATTTGTGCCCCCCCCCAGTGTTCTGTGCCTCCGCCCAGTCTCCCCAGTGATCTGTGCCCCCTCCCAGTGTTCTGTGCCCCCCGAGTCTCCCCAGTGATCTGTGCCCCCCAGTCTCCCCAGTGATCTGTGCTCCCCAGTGATCTGTGCCCCCCAGTGATCTGTGCCCCCCAGTCTCCCCAGTGATCTGTGCTCCCCAGTGATCTGTGCCCCCCAGTCTCCCCAGTGATCTGTGCCCCCCCAGTGTTCTGTGCCCCCCAGTCTCCCCAGTGATCTGTGCCCCCCAGTCTCCCCAGTGATCTGTGCCCCCCCCAGTGTTCTGTGCCCCCCCAGTGTTCTGTGCCCCCCCCAGTCTCCCCAGTGATTTGTGCCCCCCCAGTGTTCTGTGTCTCCCCCCAGTCTCCCCAGTGATCTGTGCCCCCTCCCAGTGTTCTGTGCCCCCCCAGTCTCCCCAGTGATCTGTGCCCCCCAGTCTCCCCAGTGATCTGTGCTCCCCAGTGATCTGTGCCCCCCAGTCTCCCCAGTGATCTGTGCTCCCCAGTGATCTGTGCCCCCCCAGTGATCTGTGCCCCCCAGTCTCCCCAGTAATCTGTGCCCCCCCAGTGTTCTGTGCCTCCCCCCAGTCTCCCCAGTGACCTGTGCCCCCCAGTCTCCCCAGTGATCTATGCCCCCTTAATGATCTGTGCTCCCCTAGTCTCCCCAGTGATCTGTGCCCCACAGTCTCCCCAGTGATCTGTGCTCCCCAGTGATCTGTGCCCCCCCAGTGTTCTGTGCCCCCCCCAGTGTTCTGTGCCCCCCCCAGTCTCCCCAGTGATTTGTGCCCCCCCCAGTGTTCTGTGCCTCCGCCCAGTCTCCCCAGTGATCTGTGCCCCCTCCCAGTGTTCTGTGCCCCCCCAGTCTCCCCAGTGATCTGTGCCCCCCAGTCTCCCTAGTGATCTGTGCTCCCCAGTGATCTGTGCCCCCCCAGTGATCTGTGCCCCCCAGTCTCCCCAGTGATCTGTGCTCCCCAGTGATCTGTGCCCCCCCCAGTGATCTGTGCCCCCCAGTCTCCCCAGTAATCTGTGCCCCCCCCAGTGTTCTGTGCCTCCCCCCCAGTCTCCCCAGTGACCTGTGCCCCCCAGTCTCCCCAGTGATCTGTGCCCCCCCAGTGTTCTGTGCCCCCCCAGTCTCCCCAGTGATCTATGCCCCCCTAATGATCTGTGTCCCCCTAGTCTCCCCAGTGATCTGTGCCCCCCTCAGTCTCCCCAGTGATATCTGTGCCCGGAGCCTCTCCCAGTTCTGTCTGTGCCTTCAGCCTCTCCCATCCTTCTCTGTGCCATCTGTGCCCCCAGCGTCCCCCTGATTTGTCTGTGCCTCCAGCCTCTCCCATCATTCTCTGTGCCCCCAGGGCTGTCTGTGTCCCTCCGGCATCCCCCAGGGCTGTTTGCCCCCGGCTATTTATATAACCCCAGCAATGTTTGTGCCCCCCAGCTATGTCTGTGTATCCCAGTGATGTGTATATACCCCCAGTGACGTCTATGCCCTGCTGCTTCCCTAGTGATGTATATTCCGCCCAGCCCTCCCCAGCAATGTTTATGCCCCCCCAGCTATGTTTGTGCTCCCCATCAATGATGTATGTATCCCCCAGTGATGTATGTACCCCCCAGTGATGTCTATGCCCCCAGCCTCCCCAGTGATCTATATTCCTCCCAACCCTCCCCTGTGATGTATATACAGCAGTCCCAGCCAACTGAAACCTGGAAAAGCAGTTGTGAAAAGCAACAAGATCAATATCGCCTAATATTACAGCTGCACCAAAGAGTACAAGCTCCAGCCCCACAGTGAGTTAATTGTTTGACCAAATATATTGGGGTAATTTTCAAGTTGATAATTTTGTGCGGCCCCCGAAGGTTGGTAGAAATTTCCAAATGGCCCCCGGCAGAAAAATGGTTCCCCACCCCTGATCTAGGGCAACACCGAGTACTACAGCTATCACGGCAATAACCATATTGTTTAACCTGTAGATGCAATCTAACAGTCATATTTATACAGTATACCCTAGCAACTGACATATACAGTTATTTATTATTTAAAGGAGCAAGCAGATCAGCAGAGATTAACTCTTGCTAGCCTGCCTATGAATCAGCACACAGCAGATCGATGCCCAAGTCTGCATGTGTTGATCCCAGACACCAGAGAAACCATCGGGCGGAGCGTCAGAATCTGCAATGTGAACAGAGCCGTACTCCGCCATGACATTCAGAGAAGTTTATTTTTTCCATTTCTAATCATAAAATATATTTTATTCATTACACTGGATTAGTGAGTTGGCTTCTTATCCTTTTTTGTTTATATACATTAGATACTGCGTATTTCTAATCCCATCCTGTGTGATACACTCCATTGAGCCTTGTGTGTAATCCCAGAGTGTGTTATCCTCTGCTTATCTAATCACAGCAAGTCATACAGTCTGCGTATGATACAGCGAGCAGTACCAACTTAGCGCATGTCCGCATGCTGCAGTTTTGTCATAGCCACAAAAATGCCCCCTGTGGCCAAAACAATGCATCAAAAAATGTGTTTTTGACCATGCGTTTTTCTATGCATTTTGTTAACACCAATGGGTGAAAAATGCAGGGAAAATGCAAAAAGAATTGACATGCTGCAGTTTTGTTGTCACCACAAAACTGCAGACAAAAAAAAAAGCAACGTGCACACAGCAAATCTCAAATCTCATTGACTTTTCTGGGGAAGGAAAAGCATGCAGTTTGTAGTGACTAAAATTTCACCACAAACTGCACCAAAAAACGCATTAAGGCTGCGACCGCACTTTGCGTTCTCCTACTTGCAGTTCAGAACGCACGTTTTGGCCTTAATTGATTTGACCAAAGTTGCCTTCTTCAGATATTTAGCGCTGAAAACGCATGCGTATTTACCGCATTTTTGATACGTTTTCTGCGCTTTTTGCATGCTTTTCCACCTGCGTTTTGATAGATGCGTTTTGAACATCATGACACTGCTAAATAAAGTTTAAATAGTCAAACTCAATGAAAAAATTGGAAAAAATAAAGAATTCTATATTTTTGCAAAATATAATGAAAATAGATTAATATAATGAAATTATAGCGGTAATATGATATTTAATGGAAAAAATGTAATAATTTATTAAAATTCTAAATTTTAATTGTCGGACTATGTGTGTGTGTAAAGGGACATATGAAATCATTATTTTGAAGTCAAAACGCATGTTTTCTGCACTGCAAAAGCAGGTAAAACGCAGGAATTTGCTTGATTGTTGGTTTTTGCCATTTCTCATTGACTTCAATGTTAGCAAAACGCTGTAGAAATGACAAAAACAATTGACATGCTGCTTCTTTGAACGCATGGTTTTTGCCACAAAATATGCAAATTTTTACTTGCGTTTTGAAACGCAAAGTGCGGTCGGGGAAAACAACTTTTTCCATTGGTTTTAATGGAAACGCATGCATTTTGGCATGAAAAAGGTGCTTCTGTAAACGCAACCAAAAAGCAATGGAACCGCAGGTTGAAGCGCAAAGTGTGGTCGCAGCCTTAGGCCATGTCCGCACGTTGCGTCATCCTACTTGCAGTTCTAAACGCACGTTTTGGCTTTAATTGATTAAGCCAAAGTTGCCTTTTTCTTAAAATTAGCGCTAAAAACGCATGCGTATTTACCACGTATTTGATGCGTTTTTAGCGCTTTTTCCCTTGCGTTTTGACAGATGCGTTTTGAACATCAAGACACTGATTAATAAAGTTTAAAAAGTCAATCAGAAGGAGAAAAGAGAAAAAAAGGAAAAAATATATAAATTTAGAATTCTTAAAGAAAATAGTTAATTTCATGAAATTATAGCTGTAATATAATATTTTTGACAAAAATTTAAAAATAAACATAATTTTCTTTGATTTAATTGTCGGACTATGTGTATGTGTAAAGGAACATATTATTCCATTATTTTATTGTCTGAAGAGCATGCGTTTTTGTAGTCAAAAACGCAGTGTTTCTGCAGCTAAAAAGCAGGTAAAACGCTGGAATTTTGATGTTTGTTGCTTTTTGCTACTTCTCATTGACTTCAATGTTAGCAAAACGCTGCAGAAATGGCAAAAACAATTGACATGCTGCTTCTTTGAATGCATGTTTTTTACCACAATTTATGCAAATTAAACGCTTCGTTTGAAAATGCATAGTGCGCACAGAATTTTGACATTTTCCATAGACTATTATGGAAACGCAAAACGCATGCCTTTTGGCATGAAAACGCTGCTGCTCAAAACACAGGTGAAAACGCAACGTGCGGACATAACCTAAAAATTGCAGTGTGCCCATGGGGCCTAACATTATCTGTGCTGTCTGCTATTCTTGATGTCTCTATCTATAGGTCAATATCACTTTACAGTCACCAACAAAATGGCTTCACATTATGATCCTAAAGGCCACCCTCCCTTAAGGGCTCGTGCGCACGTTGCGTAATATCATGCATTTACGCTGCGTTGAGCACTGCAGCGTAAATGCATGCATCCTGCGTCCCCTGCACAATCTATGAAGATTGTGCATAATCTGTGCTCACGTTGCTTTTTTGAACGCAGCGATTTGGATGCTAAAATTTTGACCCAAATCCGTGCGTTCAAAAATGCAGCATGTCAATTATTTGTGCGTTTTGGATGCAGCTCCCACTCTGTCTATGGTGGGGGCAGCAGCCAGAGCGCATGAAATCGGCATCTATTCTGCAGATACAGTGCATCCATTACGCAGTGTTTCTGCAGTGATTTCAAGCGCACATGCGCTGTCAAATCGCTGCAGAAATTTCAGCATGTACGTGCCTACGAGCCTTTATCCTTTTGCAAATGCCCAGATGGTTAGGAGAGTTATGATTTCTGACACATGAGAGCAGATCCAGCTCACATTAACTGCAGTTATAATACGAGACGGCAGTACACTAGGTTGTCATGGCAAATTTCTGCAGCTGCTCCCCATAGTTTTTAAAAGTGGAAAATATAAAAAAAAATATGTTTCATATTTTACTCCATTAAATAAATGCTGATATTAAAAAAAATAAAAGTTAATACTTTACATATTTTTGAATTGTTGAAAACATTTTTTTTGGGGGATGATTCCTTCCCTTTAAAGGCAAAATATTTTGTACTCCGAAATTTTACCATGAAAGTCTTCCACCAAGTCCATAAAATCATGCCCTCACTAAGGTCCGTCATTTTGCAGCAGAAATAGTTTCCACATTGCAGACAGGAGAAAGGCGCTGTAAAAATGACGTTGCCTCTTCGAATTTAAAATCTGCGCGCTCCCAAATCCTAATGGCCCCATCCATTCTGAGCCACAATATGCTTAAACCGGCATTAATGTAGCAGGGAGAGCTCACTTATCAATTTACTTGGTGTGTGCCACCAGAAGCTCAAGCTTGGCACAATGTTTTGGGTACTGAAAGGCTGTGTGCGCACGTTGCATTCTATTCCGCAGCGTGTAAGTCACTGCGTGTGCGTCTCAGAACGCAGCCGAAAAAGCTGCGTTCTGAGACGCATTCAGCAGAACGCAATGTGCAAACATTCCTGGAGAGAATTCATGTGTTCTAGATGCTTGCTCTGCCATAGATAGAGTGGGAAAAGCATCCAGAACGCACATTTTTGACAGTGCAGTCCCACTCGGCTCTGCAGCATCCCCATAGACTTGCAGTAGAGCGGGACCGCATTGTCAAAAAGAGCATGGCTGGCTGCGAGACAGTGCCGCACGATCAGAATGAACTCGGATGAACTTCACCCAACATCATTGTGATCGCGAGGCTCTGTGCGTGTGCTGCGGCTTGATTTGTGGTCACACGTGAAGGACTCACCTGTGATCGCAAATCCCCTGAGTGACTGCAGTGAGCCGCGCGATCAGCTGTGATTTCACTCAGGTTATTCGCGGGCACAGCTGCAGACCTCCACCTGAGGGCGGTAGCCGCCAGTAACCTCAGTGACAGCACAGCTGATCGCGCGACTCACTTCAGTTGCTGCATGGAGCTCACAGGAGCAGCGGTGTTCTACTGCCGCTCCCGTCAGCTTCTAATGTAGCAGAGCTGAAAGCGTTGTGGGATCTTGCGTGGATTACGTCGGACCTGGAGGTGTTTTTGAGGGGTTAATAAAGTGGTGAAAGAGGGTGTTTTTTGTCTTTCATTACAAATAAAGGATGTTTTGGATGTGTGTGTTTATTTTCTTTAACTTACAGGTTAATCATGGAAGGTATCTCGGGGATACGCCTGCCATGATTGACCTGGGACTTAGTGGCAGCTATGGGCTGCCATTAACTCCTTATTACCCCGTTTGCCACCGCATCAGGGCAATTCGGGATGAGCCGGGTAGAGTCCTGGGACTGTCGCATCTAATGGATGCGGCAATTCCGGGCGGCTGCTGGCTGATATTGTTAGGCTGGGGGGCTCCCCATAACATGGACCTCCCCATCCTGAGAATACCAGCCTTCAGCCGTGTGGCTTTACCCTGGTTGGTATCCAAATTGGGGGGACTACACGTCGTTTTTTTTTTAATTTATTTATTTTTTTACTGCTCGAATAGACACGCCCACCGGCGGCTGTGATTGGTTGCAGTGAAACAGCTGTCACTCAGCATGGGGGCGTGTCTGACTGCAACCAATCATAGGCGCCGGTGGGCAGGGGAAGCAGGGTATACGAGATGGATTAATGAGTGGCCGGCATTTTCAAAAAAGGAGAAGCCGCCACAGTGTGAACGCCGTGCAGCGCCGCGCCGGTGATCGAGGATCAGTGAGTATGAGAGAGGGGGTGGGAAGGAGAGACCGATATCGACAGAGAAAGAGACCGACATTGACAGAGAGAGACAGCGACCGAAAGACCTGTGTTTGTTATGTCAAAAAAACATGCGAATCGCAATAAAAATGTACTGTTTAACAGTTGGGCAGCGTTTTTCTACAACTCATTGATTTCAATTGGTGTAGAACGCTGCCAAAACGGACAAAAGAATTGACATGCTGCTTTTCTAAACGCAGAGATTTTGTCAAATTTTTGACAATCAAAATGCTGCGTTTCAAAAAGCATTGTGCGCACAGATTTCTTCGGCGCTCCATTGGGAGACCCAGACGATTGGGTGTATAGCTACTGCCTCCGGAGGCCACACAAAGCATTACACTAAAAAGTGTAAGGCCCCTCCCCTTCTGGCTATACACCCCCAGTGGGATCACTGGCTCACCAGTTTTCTGCTTTGTGCGAAGGAGGTCAGACATCCACGCATAGCTCCACTGTTTAGTCAGCAGTAGCTGCTGACTATGTCGGATGGAAGAAAAGAGGGCCCATATAGGGCCCCCAGCATGCTCCCTTCTTACCCCACTTGTGGTTTGTAAGGTTGAGGTACCCATTGCGGGTACAGAGGCTGGAACCCACATGCTGCTTTCCTTCCCCATCCCCCTGAGGGGCTCTGAGGAAGTGGGATCTTACAGGTCTCCAGGCACTGAGACCGGGCTCCATCCACAGACCCAGAGAACCTGCTGGATATGGAGCTGAGTATCGTCAGGGACAGGCCCTGCTACATTAAGGTACTCTGTGTCCCCGGGCAAGCGCGCACACACACACCAGCATTGCTGGGAGTGTTAGTGCGCCGGGGGTAACAGCGCGGTGCGCTCGTGCTATTATTCACTGCAGCTTAGCTGAGTGAATTTATGTATTGGGAACTGCCGCGCCGGCCGCTGCTGGGTGTTTTTTACATTGTGGCGCGGCTGGGACTTGTGGTGCGCCGGGGACTTTCGCGCGGGCCGTGCACATGGACGGCCGCGCTTATTACTCGAGTCCCCGGCTTTGCGGCCTAGTTTTCGTTTCGTTCCCGCCTCCAGCCCTGCCAGTCAGGGGAGAGGCGGGACGCTGTATAGACAGTCAGCACAGAGGCTGGAGTCTGCTTTGCATTCTCCAGCCCCCTTCACTGGACACAGTGGGACGCCAGTTTCCCGCTCTTGTCTGGGGCACGCCCACGGCCCGCCCCTCGTCACACGAGCTGGAGAAGGACGCTGGCAGCCATTCCTGCACGCAGTCCGAGCTGGGGAACGGAGACATGCTCTGGGCAACCAACACAGGGCTCTGGCGACCACATACCCGCGTTATAGGCGGGCGGTAAGCAGCACCTGAAGTGCTGACCCCACTAATACCGCAGTGTCCATTTGTATTTGATGCTTGTATACTATACACTGCACTGTAGGTCGCTATCTTTGGCTATATGCCCTCCTAGATGGCGAGATAACAGCAGCAAAAAGCAACGGTGCTAAGGCACAGGCTTTCTAGGCTGCTTGTATTGCATGTGCTGAAGTGTTCATTTGTACTTATGCTTGTATGTTATACATTGCACTGTACTGTCGCTATTTTTGGCTATATGCCCTCCTAGATGGCGAGATAACAGCAGCAAGAAAGCAAGGGTGCTAAGGCACAGGTCTTTCTAGGCTGCTTGTACTGCATGTGCTGAAGTGTTCATTTGTACTTATGCTTGTATGTTATACATTGCACTGTACTGTCGCTACTATTGGCTATATGCCCTCCTAGATGGCGAGATAACAGCAGCAAGAAAGCAAGGGTGCTAAGGCACAGGTCTTTCTAGGCTGCTTGTATTACATGTGCTGCAGTGTTCATTTGTACTTATGCTTGTATGTTATACATTGCACTGTACGGTCGCTACTCTTGGCAATATGCTCCTAGATGGCTGGACAACAGCAGCAAAAAAGCAAGGGTGCCAAGGCACAGGCTTTCTATGCTGCTTGTATTGCATGTGCTGAAGGGTTTATGCTTGTATGCTATACATTGCATAGATGGATTGAATACAGCGGCAAAAAAGCAACAAGGCTTCCTATGCTGTTTTTCCTGCATGTGATACTGTTCCACCGGCAGGTTCCACTGACCCCCATTGTGTGCAAGCTCCCCTGTAGCACTTGGTCAGCCGGGGTCTCTACTAGAGGTGGCCAAAGGAACCATCCGTGAACCCTGTCCAGGAACAGGGACGGAGTTGCAGTTTTGGCTGATGGATTGTCATGGGATAGAGACTTTGCAGTCCAGACAGGCCATGGGCAATCTTGATTAATGCTCCCTGGCCACCCTCATTTGGAACGTAATCAGTGCTCCGGGGGGGTCCCAGGCATTCCAGGGTGAAGGCTCTGAAACGGACGGCAGTCCCAGACAGCCTAAGCTAGCTCGCTGGGTGCGGCGCTCGGCTTCATCACTGGTCAAGGTCCCAGCAGAAGGACTCTCTGTATGATGAGGCAGACGTAGCTGATCAGGGCTTTGGTTCTGACACCGCTCTCAATCCGGATACACCGGATGGTGACGCCATAGTGAAGGATCTTATAGCGTCCATCAATGGAATGTTGGATATTTCTCCCTCAGCTCCCCCATTGGAGGAGTCAGCTTCACAGCAGGAGAAATCCTTTTTCAGTACTCATGCGTATATTGCATTTTTTCTGGCGCTGACTTCAGAGAAGCAGTTCAGAAACACCACGCTTACCAGATAAGCGTTTTCTCCAAACGTTTTAAGGATACACGTTATCCCTTTCGCCTGACGTGGTAAAGCGCTAGACCCAGGGTCCAAAGGTGGATCCCCCAATCTCCAGGCTTGCGGCTAGATCCATAGTTGCAGTGGAGATGGGACTTCACTTAAAGATGCCATTGACAGACAGATGGACCTCTGGTTGAAATCTGTCTGTGAAGCTATCAGCGTGTCGGTTGCTCCGGCATTCGCAGCCGTATGGGCACTCTAACCTATTTCAGCTGGTCTTGCGCAGCTGGTCTTGAGCACATGTGCATCTGTGCCGCAGGTGGTGTCCTTAACCTCGCAATGTCTGCATTGCGACTTACCCTAGTAATGCTGTCCTGGAGGGACAGTCGAGGTTGGTCCTTCCCAGGCTCGGGCAGGTCCCAATTGTCCTCGTCCAAAAGGGCTCAAAAGGCTCAGAGGGGCTCAGATTCCGGCCGGGCTCAATCACGCCCAAGGAAGGCAGCAGGAGGAACCGCTACCAAGGCGGTCTCCTCATTACTGTCAGCTCTCTCTCTCCGCATCCGCGGTTGGTGGCAGAATCTCCCGCTTGGGGACATTTCGCTGCCACAGGTCACAGACCGGTGGGTGAGAGACATTTTGTCTCACGTGTACAGGATAGAGCTCTGTTCTCGTCCTCCGACGCGATTCTTCAGCACTTCCCCCCCCTCCCCCTACCGAGCCGATGCTCTTCTGCAGGCAGAAGAAGTGGTAATCCCTGTTCCTCTTCAGGAACAAGACACGGTTTTTTCCTCCAATCTGATTGGGGTGCCAAAAAAGGGGTGGCTCTTTCCGTTCCGTTCTGGACCTAACACTGCTCACAAGCACGTGAAGGCCAGGCGGTTCCGGATGTAACCCTCCGCTCCGTCATTGCCTCAATGTCGCAAGGGGGTTTCCTAGCATCAATAGACATCAGGATGCTTATCCCCACGTGCCGATTGCTCCAGAGCACCAGCGTTTGCTACGTTTTCGTTATTGAAGACGGGCATCTTCAGTGCGTAGCCCTGCCCTTCGGTCTGGCGACAGCCCTACGGGTTTTCACCAAGTTCAGAGCAGCAGTGGGAGCAGTCCTGCACTCTCAGGGTCACTCTGTGATCCTTACTGGACGATCCACTTGTCAAGGCACCCTCTCAAGAGGCATGCCAACACAGCCTGAACGTGGCGCTGGAGACTCTCCAGAGTTTCGGGTGGATCATCAACTTTTCAAGGTTTCATCGGGCACCGACCCAATCGCCGACATATCTGGGCATGGAGTTTCACACTCTCTCAGCGATAGTGAAGCTTCCGCTGGACAAGCAGCGTTCACTACAGACGGGGGTGCAGTCTCTCCTTCAAGGCCAGTCACACCCCTTAAGACGTCTCATGCAGAGGCAGTCACTTTCGCGCAGTTTCATCTGCGTCCACTTCAATGGGACATGCTTTGCCAATGGGTTGGGGAGTCGACGTCCCTAGACAGGAACGTTTCCCTTCTCAGACGGTCAAGGAGTCCATCCTTCAGATCAATGTTCTGGAAATCTGGGCAGTGTATCTTGACCTGCAAGCCTTCCAGCAGTGGCTGGAAGGAAAACAGATCCGAATTCAGTCGGACAATTCCACAGCGGTGGCAGACATCGCCCACCAAGGCGGAACACGCATCGCCAAGCCTACCAGGCAATCCGGCGGATTCTGATGTGGGTGGGGGACAGAGCATCCACCATATCCGCAGTTCACATCCCGGGCGTAGGAAATTGGGAAGCAGACTTCCTCAGTTGCCTGGGTATGGACGCAGGGGAATAGTTTTCTGCACCCAGAATGGTGTCAGGAAATCTGTAGCCGCTGGGGGAGGCCGGACGTCGACCTAATGGCGTCTCGGCACAACAATAAGGTCCCGAATTTCATGGCGCGGTCTCACGAGCAAAGTGCTCTGGCGGCAGGCGCCCTAGTTCAGGATTGGTCGCAGTTCCAGCTACCCTATGTGTTCTACCTCTGGCACTGTTGCCCAGAGTGTTACGCGAGCTTAGCTCCGCTTGCCGCCGCGCCATCCTCGTCGTCCCAGACTGGCCGAGGAGGTCGTGGTTCCCGGATCTGTGGCATCTCACGGTCGGCCAACCGTGGGCACCCTCAGACCGGCCAGACTTACTGTCCCAAGGGCCGTTTTTTTCCACTGAATTCTACGGCCCTGATCCTGACTGTGTGGCCATCGAGTCCGAGATCCTAGCGTCTTCAGGATTATCTCAAGTCGTCATTGCCACCATGAGACGGGCTAGGCAGCTGACGTCTGCCAAGATCTACCACAAGACGTGGAAGATATTCTTCTCTTAGCGCTCTGCTCAGGGAGTGTCTCCCTGGACATTTGCATTGCCTACTTTTCCTTCCTTCCTGCAAGCTGGTTTGGGAAAAGGTTTGTCGCTCGGCTCCCTCAACGGACGAGTCCCAGCGCTGTCTGTATTCTTTCAGAATCGCATAGTACGACTTCCTCAGGTACGCACGTTCCTGCAGGGGGTTGGTCACATTGTCCCTCCGTACAAGAGGCCGTTAGACCCATGGGATCTGCACAGGGTACTAATTGCTCTCCAGGAGCCGCCCTTGGGGCCTCTGAGGGATGTTTTTTCACTTTCTCGACTGTCACAGAAAGTGGCCTTTTTGGTAACGGTCACGTCTCTTCAGAGAGTGTCCGAGCTAGCAGCGCGGTCATCCAAAGCTCCTTTCCTGGTGTTTCACCAAGACAAGGTAGTGCTGCGCCTGATTCCGGGGTTTCTCCCTAAGGTGGTATCCTCCTTTCATCTCAGTCAGGATATCTCCTTACCTTCCTTTTGTCCTCATCCAGTTCATCGATATGAATTGGATGTGCATTTGTTGGATCTGATGAGAGCGCTCAGAATCTACTTTCCCGCACGGCGCCCCTGCGCCGCTCGGATGCACTCTTTATACTTGTCGCTGGTCAGCGCAAAGGGTCGCAGGCTTCCAAAGCCACCCTGGCTCGATGGATCAAGGAACCAATTCTTGGAGCCTACCGTTCTGCTGGGCTTCCGGTTCCATCAGGGCTGAAGGCCCATTCTACCAGAGCCGTGGGTGCGTCCTGGGCATTACGACACCAGGCTACGGCTCAACAGGTGTGCCAGGCAGCTACCTGGTCGAGTCTGCACACTTTCACCAAACATTATCAGGTGCATACCTATGCTTCGGCGGACGCCAGCCTAGGTAGTAGAGTCCTGCAGGCGGCAGTTGCCTCCCCGTAGGGTAGGGCTGTCTTTGCAGCTCTAACATGAGGTATTTCTTTACCCACCCAGGGACAGCTTTTGGACGTCCCAATCGTCTGGGTCTCCCAATGGAGCGCCGAAGAAGAAGGGAATTTTGTTACTTACCGTAAATTCCTTTTCTTCTAGCTCCTATTGGGAGACCCAGCACCCGCCCTGTTGTCCTTCGGGATTTTTGGTTGGTTTTTCGGGTTCACATGTTGTTCATGTTGAATGGTTTTCAGTTCTCCGATGTTACTTCGGAGTGAATTTGTTTAAACCAGTTATTGGCTTTCCTCCTTCTTGCTTTTGCACTAAAACTGGTGAGCCAGTGATCCCACTGGGGGTGTATAGCCAGAAGGGGAGGGGCCTTACACTTTTTAGTGTAATGCTTTGTGTGGCCTCCGGAGGCAGTAGCTATACACCCAATCGTCTGGGTCTCCCAATAGGAGCTAGAAGAAAAGGAATTTACGGTAAGTAACAAAATTCCCTTCTTTGCATGATTCTCATAAACTTTGCTGGGGAAGTACAACGCATGAATTTTGTCAATGACACAGTGCAGTTGTAAACGCAGCCAAAACGCAGAAAAATACGCAAGGTGCGCACATGGCCAAAAGGTAGATTTGTAATTTTCATTGTAATACCAGCTGGGAGCTGGAAAATACTTGTGGATTAAAAACAGTAAGGCTATGTGTCCACGGTAGAATGTACCTGCGGATTTTTCTGCCTGAAAATCCGCGACTTTCGCGGCAAATCCGCACCCGCGGATTTGCCGCGGATTTACCGCGGATTTGCCGCGGATTTTGATGCGGATTTTTTTTTTTTTTTTTTCCCCATTCAAAACCAAAAATCCGCACCAAATCTGCACCAAACAATTGACATGCTGCAGATTTTTCCGGATCAAAATCCGCGGCAAATCTGCAGCGGAAAAATCCGCAGCATGGACACAGCATTTCCAAAATGCCATTGAAATGGCTTGGAAGTGCCGCTGCTGCAGATTTTCGGGAAATCCGCGGCAAATCCGCGGCAAAATCCGCGGTAAATCCGCAGCGTGGGCACATAGCCTTACAATGGTAATTCAGAGGGGTGTAATTTCCAAAATGGGGTTGCTTGTTGTGGGTTTCTGATGTATTGACTGCTCAAATGTGACATTGCAACCTCAAAGCATTCCATGTTGCCCACCAACAGTCAAATAGAACTCCGTCCCTTACGAGCCCTATGGTGTGCTCAAACAGTAGTTTCCATTACTTTATTTCTAAAATGTTCTAAATCTTGGGAGTTCTCATTTCTATACACCTTCGCCATGGGAATGTTAAGAGTGTTAGTTCTCCTGCCTTCCCCGGTGACTATTCTAATCACTTCCCTATCACTTTTTACCTATTTCTCCTTTCCTCCCTTCCTACCATTCCTTGTAGATAGATACAGAAAATACAACTCCAAAGTCTGTTTACGCTTAAAGGGAAAACTCAATAAAAATTAGTGGAAAACAAAAAGTAGTTTCCAACTACTCCGGGTAATGCATACACAGGAGATATTGCACCACAAGTATTGGGGTACAATTTCTCCTGTCACCCTTTTAAAAATGAAAATGTTTGACTAAAGTAACTTTTTAGTAAACAAAAACAAAGAGTAATTTTAATTTTTTTTTCTCCAGTTTCCTTTAATTCCTGTGAAGTATTTGATGGGTTAATAAACTTTCGAATGTGGTTTTGAATAACTTGAATGGTGTTGTTTTTTAACCTCTTCATGACCAAGGATGTACTGGTGTCGTACTCCCTGCACATGTCTGCTGAGCTGATCCATCCACGCCTTTTAACCCCTTAGGCTATGTGCCCACGGGAGCTTGTTTGTGCGGATTTTGCTGCGGAAAACCTGCTGATTTTTCTGGATTTTTCAGATAAATCCGCAAGTTTTAGCATGTACAGTCACTCCCCATGTTATCCTATGGGACATGGGGAGTGCTGTGTCCACGCTGCGGAAAGTGCGGCTGCCGTACATGCTGCGGATGTTCGCATCCGCAGGTATAATTGCATGTCAATTATTCCTGCGGATTTACCTGCGGATGTCCCGGCCCTCCGCTATGGAGATAGAGGCCGGGACCTCCGCAGGTAATTCGCATGAATATCCGCATGTTTCCCGTAGCTATTCCGCTGTAATCTCGCAGCTAAAAATAGCTGCGGACGCCGGCGGGCAGCTGCGGGAAACATGCGCTCGTACCTGCGGATACATCCGCAGGTACGAGCGCCCGTGGGCACATAGCCTTAGGGTGTGTGCCCATGATCAGGACTCACTGCGTCCTGGACACAGCGGGTCCTGACCTGCAGGGCCGCGAGTCTCCTCCGCAGGAGAACGCAGGAGACTGCATCTGCACGTACCCACAATCAGGGTTCAGTGCGCTGCGGTCTCTCACTTGTGTTCTCCTTATGGAGGGTGCAGGCAATTCCAAAGAAAACAATTGACATGCTGCGGTCTGGAAAGCTGCACCGCAGGTCAGTGTTTGCTGTGGAAAAAACAAGCACAGTGGGCACGGGATTTCTAGAAATGTCATCCACTGTGCTTGTACTGTACAACACAGCGTTTTGGACACAGCAAAAACACACTACATCCAAAATGCTGCAAACACCGATTGTGGGCATGCATCATTAGATCGCACTTTGGCGTGGATCGCACCTTTCTCCGCTGCCATCGGCAGCCCCATGATGCAGTCACGAGCCCCATGGTATTGCCATGACAGCATGGGGGTCAGATGATTACCCCTGTCGCTGCTATAACTCATTTCTTGTGAATGCTGACAGAGCGCCGGTATTTACAAGACCACAACATTTTTGGTGATCGGACAGTGTAGCCATAAAGTACCCTAGGGGGATTAGTAAAATCAATTAAAAAAAGTTAAAGTTTTAAAAAATATAAAAAAACCTAAAAGTTCAAATCACCATCTTCTGCCCCATTGAAAATAAAACAATAGTAATAAAAAAACATATTTGGTATCGCCGCTTTCAGAAATGCCCGATCTATCAAAATATAAAATCAATTAATCTGATCAGTAAATGTAGCGTAGCTAGAAAAAAAATTCCAAACACTAAAATTAAGTTTTTTTGGTTGCTGCAACATTCCATTAAAATGCAATAACAGGCGATCAAAACTTCACATAATGGACATTTTTTTTTCTGTTTCCCTGAGTGCTTTCCATAAACTGTTCTACTTTAGAATTCATTGAGTATAGTCCTATACCGCCAGCACCTTCCATTAGTGCAGACCATATATTTTATCGGCAAAACGTCGTATCTACTCAAAAATTGTATAATTTAAAAACACCAGCTCAAGACAAAAAAAATAAGTCATCACTGAGCCCCAGATCCCTAAACATAGGAACGTTGTGGGTCTCAGAAAATGGCGAAAAAAGCTGTACTCTTTTTTTTTTGACAAACTTCTGTTTGTTTTTTTTTCACCACTTAGCTAAAAGTAAAACTATACATGTTTGGTATCTAGAAACTCGTTTCGATCTGGAAAATCATAATCCCAGGTCAGTTTTTCAAAATAGTGAACATGGTAAATAAACCCCCTAAAACAATTGAGCAATTGTAGTTTTTTTGCAATTTCACCGCACTTGGAATTTTTTTCCCGTTTTCCAGTACAATATGGGGCAGAATAAATTGTGTCATTCAAATCTATAGCTCGTCCCACAAAAAACAAGCCATCATTTGGCTATATTGATGGAAATATATAAAAGGTATGGCTCTCGGAAGAAGGGGAGGTAAAAAACAAAATTGCCCGGGGGGGAAGGAGTTAAATTGTGGTCTTGTTTGTGGGTTCTCTGGAATATAGGCCCCGTAGCCATGTAATAATAGTGTCAATAATAGTGAAGTGGTCTGTTGTGAATAAAAATGGTTTGTAAATTTTATTGGAAAAAGTGAAAAATAGCTGTTGAACGTTTAAACCTTCTAACAACTAAAAAAGTTGGTTTCAGAAATGATGCTGATGTAAAGTACCGTAGATATGTAGAAAATGATATTAACTTTTTTTTTATTCTTTCTTTTATGTCATTCACACTTAGGGTGCTGAGGCGTAGTGCCCGTATTGCTGCTCTACCAAAACCTAAATATACTTATGAGGCAAATTATCCAAATCACCTATTTCGACTTAGAAGAGGTAAGATGTACAAGTATGTTTGTCCGTTGTAGACAGTACACAGATACCCCTTATGTGGTGCACTCCAAGCTCGGAAGGGAAAAATCACTAATAATAGATTGCAGATACCGTGTCACTGTTATGTGCATAGTATCGCACACGTGGAAAATATTAAAGGGAACCAAACATCAGCATTTTCCTATATAAGGTGCAACCAGTGCAGTACTGGCACTATCAGGCACAGTGTGTACATACCATCAGGGTGCAGCTCGGATGTTTAGGCTGTGAAATTCAACATTATAAAGATTGAAAATTCATGCGCTTTTTGATTGACGTGTGCACCTCTGCTGCTAATATCAGGGCGGGTTATACACGTGTATCCCCGCCCCCCCCGCCACCTGTTCCTCCCTCTCACTGGCCGTATGTAAATTTATATTCTTCAGTTACACGGCGTCGGGGTTTCTGAAGCCCACAGTATTATGGTGCATGAGAGGGCGGCGCATGCGCCCTTGCTTCTTCAGATCTGTTGTGTCCGCGGGAGCGCGCGGTCACAACAGGACTGGAGAACAGCTGATCTTACCGATTAGCTGCAGCAGACGATCTCGTAGGAGATGTCTGCTGCAGCTAATCAGGGTAAGATCAGCTGTTCTCCAGTCCTGTTGTGACCGCGCGCTCCCGCAGTCACAACAGATCTGAAGAAGCGAGGGCGCATGTGTCGCCCTCTCATGCACCATAATACTGTGGGCTTCAGAAACACGACGCCGGAGATGAGCGCTATGCGCAGGCGCTAACTCCGACGCCGTGTAACTGAAGATTACAAATTTACATACGGCCAGTGAGAGGGAGGAACAGGCGGCGGGGGGGGCGGGGATAAACGTGCATAACCCGCCCTGATATTAGCAGAGAGGTGCACACGTCAATCAAAAAGTGCATGAATTTTCAAACTTTATAAAGTTGGATTTCACTGCCTAAACACCCGAGCTGCCCCCTGATGGTATGTACACACTGTGCCTGATGGTGCCAGTACTGCACTGGCTGCACCTTATATAGGGAAATGCTGATGTTTGGTTCCCTTTAAAGAGGGTCTATCTCAATTCTACTGCACCTGACCCTCTCGTTTCTTGTACAGGCTAGAGGCCTTAGCTGTGCAGTCTCTAAAGGCCCTGGCGCAGACTGAAACAACCTTAACTGGATAATCAACAAACAAACAGAAATCAGAGTATATTGTATCAAATAGTTTTTATCTTACAAAATATTTTTTTAAAACATTTATTTAATCCAAATAGCTAAAAAACATCAAAAAAATCAAGAAAAACATCACTTGAAAAACACAGACACAGAGGGGATTTCTGACCATAAATTATTGGTGAGAGGAGTAAAGGAAAATTATACTCAATTCATGAAAAAATACCAAGAATTTATACAATCAGAGCAACACCTCACCCATCTCACCGATATTAAAAAACAATGCACTAATAAATAGATTGCATTTATAAATATGCAAGGTATAAATGTATAAGGGCCCCTGTATAAAAATATTCAGTCGCAAAAAAAATGTGTTCGTTCGGCGGTTCGTTCGGCGTCACAGCAGTGTCACTAAGTGGCCGCCCAATCAAAGCAGAGGGGCGGAGATGAGCAGGACATAACATCCCGCCCACCGTCTTCCTCATTGCGGGCGGCCGCAGGTAAGGTGAGGTTCCTCGTTGCTGCGGTGTCACACATAGCGATGTGTGCTGCCGCAGGAACGACGAATAACATCGGACCTGCAGCAGCAACGATAATTGGGAATAGGGGGGCATGTCACCGATGAGCGATTTTGAACGTTTTTGCGACAATTCAAAATCGCTCATAGGTGTCACACACAACGACATTGCTAAAGCGGCCGGATGTGCGTCACAAATTCCGTGACCCCAACGAGATCGCTTTAGCGATGTCGTAGCATGTAAAGCGGCCTTAGGATGACCACTTGGACCTTTTTCTTCCTTAGGCTGGAGTCACACTTGCGTTCGATAAATAGGTCCGATTCTCATGCCTGAAAGTAGGATGAGCTCTATCCGAGTGTTGATCCGTCTGCAATACGAGTCTGTGATTTTTCTCATGATAGTAGTCCGTAAGCAATCCGTATTCAATCCGTATGTGATACGTTTTTTTCTCAGCAGCTATTAGTCATTACAGTCATGTACACGAGCATTTACAGTGTTATGTGCTACATGATAGATTGTATTTAGAAAAATGGATTTCACTAGGATGGTCCGTGTGACATCCGTTTTTTTATCGCACCCATAGACCTGCATTGGAGAGTCTCGCTCGAGAAACTCTAAAAATCGCAGCAAGCTGCAATTATTTTCTCAGTCCGATTTGAGCTGAGAAAAAAAAGCAGATCGGAGCAGCCTCATTGATTAACATTAGTTCGAGTGCAATGCGAGATTTTCTCACATTGCACTCGTGCGAGTCAATCGCAAGTGTGAAACCGGCCTAAGGCTGTCTTCACACACGGCATCTTTTTTCTGATTGCATCTTGACTGCATCTTTTTTCCCTGTGGTTTCAGAAAATGCAGCTTGTGGCCCAAAAAAGTACGTTTTTGACGTCTTTTTACCGTGTTTTTGGTAATGCATTTTTTAAAGTAGAAACAAAGATAAGATTGGATAATAGATAGATAGCTAGAATATATAGAGAATTAGAGAGATAGATGGATGGATGGATAGATAGAGAGATAGATAGATAGATAGATAGAATTGATAGTGAATTAGATAGATGGATGGATGATAGATAGATAGATAGATAGATAGATAGATAGATGGATAGATGGATAGATGGATACATGGACAGATGGATAGATAGATGGATGGATGGATGGATGGATGAATGGATGGATACATGGACAGATGGATAGATGGATAGATGGATGGATGGATGGATGGATAGATGGATACATGGACAGATGGATAGATGGATAGATGGATGGATGGATGGATGGATAGATGGATGGACAGATAGATAGATAGATAGATAGATGGATGGATGGATGGATGGATGGATAGGTGGATGGACAGATAGATAGATAGATAGCTAGAACAGATAGAATAGATAATAAGAAAGAACAGATAGAATAGATAGAAATAAATAACAGAATAGCTTGATAGAGAGGGATGGCCAGCTGTTTTTTTTTTTTTTTAGTTTTTTTGTTAAATTTTTTTTTGTTGTTTTCTAGAGTACCCTTCATTTTTCATATCCAGCACAGGATAGGCGGCAGTTGCAGGCTGCAACCATCAGCTGTCTGCTAAACCTTGGCTGGTCATGAAAAATACAGGGGATCCCACACTTTTTTTAAAAAATGATTTGATTTATTGAAAAAAAAAAAAATCTTGCATCTTGCCGAAACGAACGTCCGTCGGGTGGGCGCCATTCCCCGGTTCTTTGTGCGACATACATTGTGAACTAAATGTAATATTACCCTCCTGGGCTAACTGGGTATTGGGGTCTGTGCACCCATATTGAATGTTGTCTCTCTTTTCCCACTTGATTATTAATATTAATAAAAATAAAAATTTCATGATAAGATGTCTCATCGCTCTTTTTTCTTTGTGGTTGCACTAACTTGAACTGGGCCAAATAGATGTATAACGTAAAACTTCCCATTTATTGACTCCGTTAAAATCACTAGGGGGTTAGGCATGAGAACATCAAATTATTAGGGAAGGACAAAAATCAATGCAATTCAGCCTGGGCCGTAACCAAGGTATAAGATATACCTCTATTTCGCCCACTTCTTTCAGCATTGGAATCAACTTGTCTTATATTTTTTTTGCCCCACAAAAAAGCACTAGGGCTTATTTTTGGAGGTGGTCTTATTTTTGGAGAAACACGGTTGGGGGGTACGTTAACGCCCCAAAAAGGCAGACCCCCCCCACTTCCCAGGAGACTCATATTACCAGACCGGACGTCTGAGTGGCTCCCAGGTCCTCCTGTGATCTCTGGTGGAAGCTGCACGCTGTCCTCCCCTGCTGCTGGCTGACACACACACACACACACACACAGCAGATCGCAGACACAGCAGATCGCAGACACACTAATCAGATCGCAGACACACACAGCTGGTCACACACAGAGCCGATCGCGTACACACAGCCGATCGCGTACACACACAGCCGATCGTGTACACACACAGCCGATCGCGTATACACACAGCCGATCGCGCACACACACAGCCGATCGCGCACACACACAGCCGATCGCGCACACACACAGCAGATCGCACACATCACATCCAGCGCAACCGGGAGGGAGTCACGTGTCCTGCCGCAGGTCCTGTTCTGCAGGTCCTTGCGCTCCACCGCACTGCCTTTCAGGATTCTGCCAGCGAGAAGAGATCGGTGTCGCTGAATGTGGTGAGTATATATGCGATCCAATGTGTGTGTGATCTGATGTTTGTGTATGTGATTTGATGTTTGTGTGTGATCCGATGTTTGTGTGTGTGATCCTATGTCTGTGTGTGAGATCGGATGTTTGTGTGTGAGATCTGGTTTGTGTGTGAGATCTGATTGTGTGTGTGAGATATGAATGTGTGCGGGTGTGCGATCACTGCAGATCATCTGCTTGGCGTCTGGGGAGTATGATTATGGCGTGCCCGCTGTCTATAATGAAGTGTCCTGCAGTATCTTTTTTAGCTGCACGGACACTTCAGGGGAGGGCTGATTTTCAGGGGAGGGCTTATATTTAAACTTTGCTCCGAAAATGCTGAAAATCCCTGCTAGGGCTTATTTTCTTTGTCGCTCCTAATTGGGAGACCCAGACAATTGGGTGTATAGCTACTGCCTCCGGAGGCCACACAAAGTATTACACTTAAAAGTGTAAGGCCCCTCCCCTTCTGGCTATACACCCTCCCGTGGGATCACGGGCTCCTCAGTTTTCATGCTTTGTGCGAAGGAGGCACACATACACGCATAGCTCCACTGTTTAGTCAGCAGCAGCTGCTGACTATGTCGGATGGAAGAAAAGAGGGCCCATATAGGGCCCCCAGCATGCTCCCTTCTCACCCCACTTTTGTCGGTGGTGTTTGTTAAGGTTGAGGTACCCATTGCGGGTACAGAGGCTGGAGCCCACATGCTGCATCCTTCCCCATCCCCCTTAGGGCTCTGGGTGAAGTGGGATTTACCGGTCTCCAGGCACAGAGACCGTGCTCCGTCCACAGCCCCTGGGGAATCTGCTGGATATGGAGCGGAGTATCGTCAGGGACAGGGCCCTGCTACGCCAAGGTACTCTGTGTCCCCGTACAGACCGCGCGCACACTGCAGCATTGCTGGGTGTGTTAGTGCGCCGGGGACAACAGCGCTGCGCGCTGGTGCCATTCCTATCTACAGCTTTGCTGAGAGGGGACATGTATTTGAAACTGCCGCGCGGCCGCTGTTGTCAGTTTTTTCGCTGCGGCGCGGCTGGGACTTGTGGTGCGCCGGGGACTTCCGCGCTGGCCGTGCATGTATCACGGCCGCGCTTATTACTCGAGTCCCCGGCTTTCTGCGGCCTAGTTTCGTTTCGTTCCCGCCCCCAGGCCTGCCAGTCAGGGGAAGGGCGGGACGCTGTACAGAACGTCAGCGCAGAGGGCTGGAGTCTGCTTTGCACACTCCAGCCCTCACACTGGGCACAGTGGGACGCCAGTTTCCCGCACTTTGTTTGAGGCACGCCCACGATCCCTCTCTTCACAGGACGCCGGCAGCCATTCCTGTGCGCAGTCTGAGCTGGAGAGAGGAGACTGGGAGACCCAGACACGGGATTCTGGTGCCCACACACCCGCTTTTCAGCGGGCGGTAAGCTGCCCTCAAGGGCTGACCCCCACTGGTGCCGAAGTGTATATTGTATTTTATGCTTGCAGCTTTACATTGCACTGTACGGTCGCTGGGGATCCTCTGCTATATACCCTCCTAGATTTCTCAGAGGACACAACAGCATGTCGACCGCAAAAAGCAAAGGTGCCAAGGCACAGGCTTTCTATGCTGCTTGTACCGCTTGTGGGGCTGTTCTACCGGCAGGTTCCACTGACCCCCACTGTGTGCAGTGCTCGGCCCCTGTGGCACTTGCTCGGCCGGGGCCTCTGCTGGAGGTGACCCAGGCAGAACCTCCTGTAAATACTGTCCAGGTGACAGGGACGGAGTTTGCAGTCTTTGCTGACAGATTGTCTGTGACTATGACTAAAATTCTAGAAACTTTGCAGTCTAGA
Source organism: Anomaloglossus baeobatrachus (assembly GCF_048569485.1). Lineage (NCBI taxonomy): Eukaryota > Metazoa > Chordata > Amphibia > Anura > Aromobatidae > Anomaloglossus > Anomaloglossus baeobatrachus. The sequence goes on along the minus strand of NW_027442120.1, from coordinate 176,628 downwards.
CCAGTACCTCAGGCCATGGACACTGTTAACTCATTGCTCCCTGGTCCCCCTCAGTCGGAACAGCTCCGGGATCCGGGGGTGTCTCTTGCATCCCAGGGTGATGGCTCTGACACGGACGACAGTCCCAGACAGCCTAAACGAGCTCACTATGAGCGGCCCTCGACTTCATCACACTGGTCAGGGTCCCAGCAGGAGGACTCTCTGTGTGATGAGGCGGAGATAGCTGATCAGGATTCTGATCCTGAGACCGCTCTCAATTTGGATACACCAGATGGTGACGCCATAGTGAATGATCTTATAGCGTCCATCAATAAAATGTTGGATATTTCTCCCCCTGCTCCTCCTGTGGAGGAGACGGCTTCACAGCAGGAGAAATTCCATTTCAGGTATCCCAAGCGTAAATTAAGTGTATTTCTGGACCACTCTGACTTTAGAGAGGCAATCCAGAAACACCACGCTTATCCGGATAAGCGTTTTTCCAAGCGGCTTAAGGATACACGTTATCCTTTTCCCCCAGACGTGGTCAAGGGCTGGACCCAGTGTCCCAAGGTGGATCCTCCAATCTCCAGGCTTGCAGCTAGATCCTTAGTTGCAGTGGAAGATGGGGCGGCATTTAAAGATGCCACTGACAGGCAGATGGAGCTCTGGTTGAAATCCATCTATGAAGCTATCGGCGCGTCGTTTGCTCCAGCATTCGCAGCCGTATGGGCACTCCAAGCTATTTCAGCTGGTCTTACACAGATTGACACGGTCACACGTACATCTGCTCCGCAGGTGGCACCCTTAACCTCTCAAATGTCTGCATTTGCGTCTTACGCGATTAATGCTGTCCTAGACTCTACGAGCCGTACGGCAGTGGCGTCCGCCAACTCCGTAGTTTTACGCAGAGCCTTGTGGTTAAGAGAATGGAAGGCAGATTCTGCTTCCAAAAAGTGTTTAACCAGTTTGCCATTTTCTCGTGACCGACTGTTTGGGGAGCGCTTAGATGAAATCATTAAACACTCCAAGGGTAAAGATTCATATTTACCTCAGCCCAGACAAAATAAACCCCAACAGAGGAGAGGACAGTCGGGGTTTCGGTCCTTTCGAGGCTCAGGCAGGTCCCAATTCTCCTCATCCAAAAGGACTCAAAAGGATCAGAGGAGCTCAGATTCTTGGCGAACTCAGTCACGCCCAAAAAAGACAGCCGGAAGACCCGCTACCAAGGCGGCTTCCTCATGACTGTCGGCCTCCTCTCTCCGCATCCTCGGTCGGTGGCAGGCTCTCCCGCTTTGGCGACATTTGGCTGCCACAGGTCACAGACCGTTGGGTGAGAGACATTCTGTCTCACGGGTACAGGATAGAGTTCAGCTCTCGTCCTCCAACTCGCTTCTTCAGAACTTCTCCACCTCCCGACCGAGCCGATGCTTTGCGGCTAGCGGTGTCCACTCTAAGAGCGGAAGGAGTGGTGACCCCCGTTCCTCTTCTGGAACAAGGTCACGGTTTTTACTCCAACTTGTTTGTGGTGCCAAAAAAGGACGGGTCATTCCGTCCCGTTCTGGATCTAAAACTGCTCAACAAGCACGTAAAAACCAGGCGGTTCCGAATGGAATCCCTTCGCTCCGTCATCGCCTCAATGTCCCAGGGAGATTTCCTAGCATCTATAGACATCAAGGATGCTTATCTCCACCTGCCGATTGCTCCAGAGCACCAGCGTTTTCTACGCTTTGTTATAGGAGACGAACACCTTCAGTTCGTAGCTCTGCCTTTCGGGCTGGCGACAGCCCCACGTGTCTTCACCAAGGTCATGGCAGCAGTAGTAGCAGTCCTGCACTCTCAAGGTCACTCTGTGATCCCGTATTTGGACGATCTACTTGTCAAGGCACCCTCTCAAGAAGCATGCCAACACAGCCTGAACGTTGCGCTGGAGACTCTCCAGAGTTTCGGGTGGATCATCAACTTTTCAAAGTCAAATCTAACTCCGACCCAGTCGCTAACATATCTTGGCATGGAGTTTCATACTCTCTCAGCGATAGTGAAGCTTCCGCTGGACAAACAGCGTTCACTACAGACAGGGGTGCAATCTCTCCTTCAAGGCCAGTCACACCCCTTGAGACGCCTCATGCACTTCCTAGGGAAGATGGTAGCAGCAATGGAGGCAGTCCCTTTCGCGCAGTTTCATCTGCGTCCACTACAATGGGACATTCTCCGCCAATGGGACGGGAAGTCGACGTCCCTCGACAGGAACGTCTCCCTTTCTCAGGCGGCCAAGGAATCTCTTCAGTGGTGGCTTCTTCCCACCTCATTGTCAAAGGGAAAGTCCTTCCTACCCCCATCCTGGGCGGTGGTCACGACGGACGCGAGCCTGTCAGGGTGGGGAGCGGTTTTTCTCCACCACAGGGCTCAGGGTACGTGGACTCAGCAAGAGTCCACCCTTCAGATCAATGTTCTAGAAATCAGAGCAGTGTATCTTGCCCTACAAGCCTTCCAGCAGTGGCTGGAAGGCAAGCAGATCCGAATTCAGTCGGACAACTCCACAGCGGTAGCATACATCAACCACCAAGGTGGCACACGCAGTCGGCAAGCCTTCCAGGAAGTCCGACGGATTCTAACGTGGGTGGAAGACACGGCTTCCACCATATCCGCAGTTCACATCCCAGGCGTGGAAAACTGGGAAGCAGACTTCCTCAGTCGCCAGGGTATGGACGCAGGGGAATGGTCCCTTCACCCGGACGTGTTTCAGGAGATCTGTCGCCGCTGGGGGATGCCGGACGTCGACCTGATGGCGTCACGGTACAACAACAAGGTCCCGGCTTTCATGGCACGGTCTCACGATCACCGAGCTCTGGCGGCAGACGCCTTAGTTCAAGATTGGTCGCAATTCCGGCTACCTTATGTGTTCCCACCTCTGGCATTGTTACCCAGAGTGCTGCGCAAGATCAGGGCCGACTGCCGTCGCGCCATCCTCGTCGCTCCAGACTGGCCGAGGAGATCGTGGTACCCAGATCTGTGGCACCTCACGGTAGGCCAACCATGGGCACTACCAGAACGACCAGACTTGCTATCTCAAGGGCCGTTTTTCCACCTGAATTCTGCGGCCCTGAACCTGACTGTGTGGCCATTGAGTCCTGGATCCTAGCGTCTTCAGGATTATCTCGAAAGGTTATTGCCACCATGAGACAGGCTAGAAAACCATCCTCCGCCAAGATCTACCACAGGACGTGGAAGATATTCTTATCTTGGTGCGCGGCTCAGGGAGTTCCTCCCTGGCCTTTTGCATTGCCTACTTTTCTTTCCTTCCTGCAATCCGGGTTGGAAAAAGGTTTGTCGCTCAGCTCCCTTAAAGGACAAGTCTCAGCGCTATCCGTATTTTCTTCGGCGCTCTATTGGGAGACCCAGACGATTGGGTGTATAGCACTGCCTCCGGAGGCCACACAAAGCTATTACACTAAAAAGTGTAAGGCCCCTCCCCTTCTGGCTATACACCCCCAGTGGGATCACTGGCTCACCAGTTTTCGGCTTTGTGCGAAGGAGGTCAGACATCCACGCATAGCTCCACTGTTTGTAGTCAGCAGTAGCTGCTGGCTCTATCGGATGGAAGAAAAGAGGGCCCATATAGGGCCCCCAGCATGCTCCCTTCTCACCCGCGGTTGGTGCTTGTAAGGTTGAGGTACCTATTGCTGGTACAGAGGCTGGAGCCCACATGCTGTTTTCCTTCCACATCCCCTGGAGGGCTCTGTGGAAGTGGGATCTTGCCGGCCCCCAAGCCCTGGGGCCGGGCTCCATCCACAGACCCATAGAACCTGCTGGATTGGGAGCGGGAGTGCCGTTCAGGGACAAGGCCCTGCAACTTTCAGGTACTCTGTGTCCCCGGCAGGCACGGACACTCTCAGGGCTTGCTGAGCGTTGTAGTGCGCCGGGGACAGTGGCGCTGTACGCTGGGGGTTAGGTCACTGCAGCTTTGCTGAGTGACGTTGTGTGTTGGGAACTACTGCGCCGACCGCTCCTGGAGCGGCGGCGCAGCTGCGACTTGTGGTGCGCCGGGGGCTTTGCGCCGACCGCGCTTTTACGGCGGCGGCGCTTTTAACTTTAGCCCCCGGCTTCTGCGGCCTAGCGCCGCTTCGTTCCCGCCCCCACCCTGTCAATCAGGGTAGGGGAGAGACGCTGCTCAATGGCAGCGCCGAGGGCTGGAGCCTTATTTACATGCTCCAGCCCTCTCACTAGGCACAAGGGGAAGCAGACTTCCCGCTCTTCGTCGGTGTACGCCCAGGGCCCGCCCCCCCTCTCCACAAGGACGCCGGCAGCCATTACACATGCGATCTGGCTGGGGAGAGGCAGCAGGCTCTGGGAGACCCAGACTAGAGGGATTTCTGGCGACCACACACCGCTCCTAAGCGGGCGGTAAGCTGCACAGTAGTGCTGGCCCCACTAGTGCCTCAGTGATATATTAGTGTACTTTTTTCTTGGTACCATATATATATATATAGTTGCACTGTAAGGTCGCTTCTTGGCTGGACACCCTGTACTGCTCTGAGGAAGCAGCAACATGTCATCCGCAAAACGCAAGGCTGCCAAGGCACGGGCTGTGTACACTGTTTGTACTGCATGTGGGGCTGATCTACCGGCAGGCTCCAATGATCCACATTGTGTGCAATGTTCAGTCCCAGTGGCACTTCGTCAGCCAGAGCCTATGGTGGTGGTAGCCCAGGCAGAGACGCCTGTGAACCCTGCCCCGGTGACGGGGACAGACTTTGCAGTGTTTGCTGATAAAATGTCTGAGGCTATGACAAAAATCCTGGAGACCTTGCAGGCCAGGCCAGTTCCCCAGACCATGGACACGGCTGTGGCTATGCTATCTGGTCCCCCTCAGTTGGAACTAGTCCGTACTTCAAGGGGGTCTCAAGCATCACAAGCTGAAGTCTCTGACTCAGATGACAGTCCCAGGCAGCCTAAGCGAGCTCGCTGGGAAAGACCCTCGACGTCATCACACTGCTCAGGGTCTCAGCGAGAAGAATCTCTCTGTGATGAGACTGAGGACGGTGACCAGGATTCTAATCCTGAGGGCCCTCTCAATCTGGATGCCCCTGATGGTGACGCCATGGTTAATGACCTTATATCGGCAATTAATAGGCTGTTGGATATTTCTCCCCCAGCCCCTTCTGCAGAGGAGGCAGCTGCACAGCAGGAGAAGTTCCATTTCCTGTATCCCAAGCGTAAATTAAGTGCTTTTTTAGACCACTCTGACTTCAGAGAATCAATCCAGAAGCACGACGCTCATCCAGACAAGCGTTTCTCTAAGCGTTCTAAGGATACCCGTTATCCTTTTCCCGCTGAAGTGGCCAAACGCTGGACCCAGTGCCCAAAGGTGGATCCCCCAATTTCCAAGCTTGCGGCTAGATCCATAGTCGCAGTAGAGGATGGGGCTTCACTTAAAGATGCCAACGACAGACAGATGGACCTTTGGTTGAAATCTGTCTATGAAGCTATCGGCGCGTCCTTTGCTCCGGCATTCGCGGCCGTGTGGGCACTACAAGCTATTTCAGCTGGTTTAGCACAGGTGGATGCTATCATGCATCCAGCAGTGCCGCAGGTGGCGTCCCTAACCTCGCAAATGTCTGCGTTTGCGACCTATGCTATCAATGCTGTCCTAGAATCTACGAGCCGTACCTCTATGGCGGCCGCCAATTCTGTGGTTTTGCGCAGAGCCTTATGGTTAAAGGACTGGAAAGCAGATGCTGGTTCTAAAAAATGCTTAACCAGCTTGCCATTATCTAGGGACAGACTGTTTGGTGAGCCATTGGCGGAAATCATAAAACAGTCCAAGGGTAAGGACTCTTCCTTGCCACAGCCCAGAGCAAGTAAACCTCAACAGAAAAAGTGGCAGTCGAGGTTTCGGTCCTTTCGAGGCTCGGGCAAGCCCCAATTCTCCTCGTCCAAAGGGACTCAGAAAGGACAAGGGAGCTCAGATTCCTGGCGGGCTCACTCACGCCCCAGGAAAGCAAATGGAGGAACCGCTTCCAAGGCGGCTACCTCATGACTTTCGGCCTCCTCCCTCCGCATCCTCGGTCGGTGGCAGGCTCTCCCGCTTTTGCGACATTTGGCTGTCACAGGTCAAAGACCGGTGGGTAACAGACATTTTGTCTCGCGGGTACAGAATTGAGTTCAGTTCTCGGCCTCCACTTCGGTTCTTCAGAACCTCCCCACACCCCAACCGAGCAGATGCCCTGCTGCAGGCGGTGGACTCTCTAAGAGCAGAAGGAGTCGTGATCCCTGTCCCCCATCAAGTGATCCACCGCCAGGTCCTGCAAGCTTCGTACGTGCCCCGGGGAGACTGCACACAGCCAAAGCGGCGGTACCGGGACAGGAGCTGGGAGCGGGCATGGCACCGGGACCCTGCAGACAGGTGAGTATATATGACATTTTTTTTTTCTACTGTTCACTTTTGTTTTCGCCGCTGCCTCCACCTCCCGCCCAGACATGGCGCCGCACGGAGCTGACATGGCACCGGACGGGTTGTGGACGCAGCGGTGATGGTACCGGGAGGATTCATGCTTCTGTGTTTACCAACAGAAGGAATCCTCTTCCTCTACACGTCACTTTACTGCCCACCCCTTGCGTTTATAGCTGCGTTTTAGTCATAGAAACGCAGCTATATGCGTTTTTCATTGCGTTGTTGAACATCTCATTGAACTCAATGGGTGAAAAACGCAGTGAAAAACGCAGAAATAATTGACATGCTGCATTTTTGTGGTCACCACAAAAACGCAGCTACAAAAAAACGCTGTGTGCGGACAGCATTTCTGAAAACCCATAGACATTGCTGGGGAAGCAATGTCACTGCGTTTTCAGCACAAAAACGCGGTAAAAATCGCCGCTAAAAACGCAGCAAAAACGCCTAGTGCGCACAAGGCCTAAACAACCCATCCCGCTCAAAGCCTGGATAAAGGCAGTCTGTAGGCAGGAACAATGTATGAGTGAGAACATGTCCCTATAAAAATGATAAGGCCAAATGAAGAGCTATACACATAGAATGTATCCTATGGTTAATAAAATACACCGCCCGGATGTTTCTGTATTTGCCCAGCATTATTCATGAGTAAGATCTAACTGCTCTACTGGCTACTGTCTCTCCCCTGATGAGTGTAACAAATTGTGTCGGGAGGTCCAGGAGCTTTGATGACTGAAGTCAAAGGGTTGCCACCAAGGAGAGTATGGTGTGGTAATAATATTTGAACTCCCCCTCTACTTTATGGTGACCTTTTTCTCTTACTGCTTATTGTGCATATCATCCCTATGGTTGTTATTGTCCTCTCTGTTGGGAGTTTCTATGGGATTTGGTTGTGATAAAGATACGACTGTTACCCCCCTCCTATATCCTAGATGGACATTTTAAATATTTAATTAGATTTTTTTCCCTTTGGTTTTTTCTCTTTGGGACACTGCCTGTTTCATTACAGCTTATTTGTTTGTCTGTCAGTGTGCTTATTATTCATTAATAAAAGTTATATTTTACTTTGTTTTTGGCACCCACATATTAGTATTGCCCTGCTATTTGTATCATACATTTTGGGTAATCTTAGACCATATTGATTATTTTTGTATTTTTCTCCTTGCCTCGTGATTTTCGAGTCTCCTCCCCGCATATTTGTTGACTGATTTTCAGCCTCTATTCATGCGATGTTTGCTTCCCAATCACAGTAATACCACAGCCATCTTTGCTACTGGTGTGACGCCCTGGCAAAACCAGGTAGTCACAGGGTTAATCCTCCTTGGTAACCTGATCCCACTGGTATAGCAAGGCAACCGCACCCTTCCCCCCAGTGTACTGATAAGAACAGAAGGGGAGGAGTTTTAGGGAGTGAGATGTAGTAGGGAGAGGAGAGCAGTCGGGAGTTGTAGCTCTCGGGATGCTGCTAAAAGAGAGGTGAAGACCCCGATAGTAAAGCGTGCTCCAGGAGTGCCGGGACAGGCTGTGCGTGAGGAAGGGACCTGAGGTGATCGGGACAGGGTAGTGGCCCGCCGATACCGAGAGAGGGCCCGGATCACCGTCGGGGAGTGGGCTCCCCGTTCCCGGCCGAGGAGGAGAACAGAGAAGGAGAGGGAGGACCTTGCTGTACTGCAGGTGGGATCCGAATAACACCCGCCGAGGACCTACGTTCACCGGCAGTTCCTGGATAAATACAAACTCTGTGTGTGTTATTCTCAAGGTGACAGTGAGTACCGCCCACCATCCCCCAGTCCAACCTGCGCCATCACTCCCGGCACTATCTCACCAGGCCTCGGGGCACCCATCCCCACCCTCGTGGGCGAGGAGCGCTGCTCGAGCCCCGGGTCCGGCTCCTCTCGAGCCACCAAAGAGAAGGTACCGGACCCGAGCGTGATCCCCCCCAGCAGCCCCCGGGACGGAGGACTGGCCCCCGCCCGCGACTCTGGCATTATGGGAGGCGCAGTGGAAAAAATGACTTGTAGTCATTAAAGCAGTAGAATTATGCTTAGCGAGTTTATCCATTGCTGTCACACTACTTCTGGTCCGATCATTAAAGTTCATGAATATGCACTGTTTCCCCCGCCCACTCTCTGTAACAGTGTTGGTGATTTGTTGCAGTCCTGCTACCCCCACCCACTCTCTGTGCCAGCGTCTGTGATTGGTTGCCATCACACTATCTGTCTGGGTCCCTAACGTGGACTAAAAATAAGTAAATAATTGTAAAAAAATGATGTATGGTTCCTCATATTTTCATACACGGCACAAATAAAGCAGATGGCTACATGCTGCAGCACCCAGCTGTGTGCGTTATCTTGGCAGTATATGATAATATGAGGAACACCATGCATTTTTGAATTATTTAAATAAATAAATTGAAAAAATCGTTGTGACATTTCCCCCAATTTTGCTACCCAGCCAAGATAATATAGTTGTATATTATGTAATATATGTAAATATTGATTTCTTTATTTCTCACTTCACAGCGACTATACATGATAAAGGCCGTTGGGCCGAAACGTCCACCATCTTTTGTCGCCATCAAATAAATAATCACTTTTTTGCAAAGAAAAAAACTTTTTGTCTTCATTTTATCAACAAGAGAGTGCAGTGTCTATTATATAATACGTTCTGGGACTATTGACCCCACACTAGCACCTCTAATGAAACCATACTCTAGCTGAGTGCACACCAATACCCTATAACTCTGACAGCCAAGATAAAGTGGCTAGTATTCTCAGGCAGGAGAATTCCATGGTTATTGGGCCCCCTCAGGATAAAAATAGCAGCCCGCAACCGCCCAAGAATTGGTGTGTCCATTAGAGTAATTTGTGGGCTATAGTAACATTTTTTGCGAAAAAGTTAGATTCATTTTTTCCTTCCATATTGCTTTTTTTTATTTTCCTGTGAAGCATGTAAAAGGTTATAAACTGGTGGAAACGGGCTTGAGTGGTGAACGAGCTAAAATAGTCTCTTTCTATGAGGCCTGCAGTATCAAATTGGATTCCTGATGAAGCCACAAAACCGGGAATCAGAGACTCCTAATTGCCAGGGTGTGAGGACCATTGGGGATCACTATCTGTCGGCATTCCTCATCGGAAGTCTGGGGGCGTCTAGGTGGGGGTTCATTCTCACTAGAGGAGTTAGAAGAGGAGGTGGAAACACAGAGGAATATTGAATCCTCTCCCTCACTCTGTCAGATGCATGCGTGTGCCTCAGCTGAATACACTGTTTGGGATGAATGGCACTTTTTTTTTCATGGCTTCTTTGTGTGTTTGTAGCGTTTTCACGTGTGTTGTGTAACCAAATTTTATTCAGATGTGTTTATAAAGTAAACGAAAAATAAAAGAAGAAAAAAATTAGAAGAAAGGAAGAGAACTGAAAAATATATAAGAACATTAAAGTGTATAATGCTGTAATTGAATGTTAATAAAGACCGTTATTGAACTCCTGCAACTGACCTGCTGTAACAGTATATCTATAGAGCAGTAGGAAAATATCGGTAATAAAATAATGCCTACAATAATTGTCCAGTACATTTCTAAACTAAATTAAAATGTAAAAATGACTAACCATGGTAGGAAAAACGTGTTATAATTGCTCTAGAAACCTACACAAATTATAGGGAAGAAGACAGACTTCAGTAAAAGCAGTTACTGAGCGCCCACAACTTACAAAAAGGGGAGGTTTACGCCATTGTTTTCTCCACATTCGAGAAAACCAGTCCAATGAGTATGAACAGGGTTGCATCAGTTTTTCCTCAGAGTTGGAGAGGAAAAAAATCTCCATGTTTTACATTCTGCCAGACCGCGAAAATCGGTCAGATGTCATCAAAATGCAGTTCTGATTATTGCCACGGACACACAGACTTAGGCCTGTTTCACACGTCAGTGAAAATCACGGATGTTTTTCACTGACATGTAAAAAACGCATATGTCCCTCCATGTTCGGTGTTCGGTGATGCATTCAACGTGGGTTGTCCGTGTGCAATCCGTGATCCGTGCTCCGTCATCCGTGATTGCACATGGAGATATACTCACCTGTCCTGTTGCTGCTGTCCATGGTGCTGAAGTCTCCAGCTCTGTAGCATCTGCCTGCCACTGTCTCTAGTTTCTGCAGCTTCTTCTGGGTCCGTCTCTGGCTGCATAAATGAATATGCATACCATAATGAGCCAGCCAGGAAAAAGCTGAAAGCACAGGCTGAACACAGCGTCGCTGGAGAAGGTGAGTTGAAAATGTTTTTTATTTTCAATGTCCATGTTTTTCTGGTACGTGTTTCACAGATCATACCACTGTGTGGTCCGTGGAACATCAGTGATGCCAGAAAAACGGACATGTCTCCTTGCGGCAATCACAGACATGCGTGTACACCGCACGGAGACACGGTCAGTGAGAAATCACTGATGTGTGCGCAGACTAATTGATTATAATGGGTCTGCGTATGCCCATATTTCTGGTACGTATAAACACTAGCACATACGTACCAGAATCACTGATGTCTGAAATAGGCCTTACATTGCCTATTTTGATCCCACACTTGGATCAAAATCTGACATGTCACCGATTTTTTTTTTTTTTTTTTTCCATGCTGACCACTCGTTATGAGGAAAAAAAATCAGACATGTGCATAGCCCCATAGAACATCAAAAATACGAGTGCTGTATGTGAAAGCAGTTCTGTGAAAGTTTTTTTATTGTAGTTGATAAGTTTTACATGCATGTAGTAATGTGTTGTGTTTTTCTTTTTTTTTTAATCTGCAGTGAGGTGTTTCCTTCGGATTCTTCTACATCTGGTATGATTACATCTGTGACTTTATATTTTATTCACAATTTGTTTTATAGATTTTGGAAAAGGTACATGTAAAAATGTTCTAACATTAACAATAAAATCATAAAAGAGCATGGATCAGGGATGAGCAATTATTTTTCCAAAGGGCCTATATGAGAGACTAGCATTGCGTTAAATTTGCAGACCACCACAGGTATGGTTTTAGCATATAAAGATCTCTAAATTATGGATAAAAAAAAATATTAAAAAATAATTCTAACGCAAACAGTCCCATTCTCACACCACATAAAAATACCCAATTAAAGGGCCAAAGCTCTCATTGAGCCCAATTGGAGTCCTTGTGTCCAATCTATAAATTCAGTGACTCAAGTGCGCAAGGGCCTTAAATAGGTTACCACCTCTAACCTCTGATCTATGGCCTTTATAATTAATTTGCTTGAGTCAGATTTATGGTACAATTGGAAATGTTTTGGTAGGGTTTTTAGGTGTTCCATCTCATGCAGAGTCTTTGTTTTCTCAATGTCCCTGATGTGCTCACGGACTCCCACCTGTAAATCCCTTGTGGTCATCCCTATGTAGACTTTCTGGCATGGACACTGGGAGTAATATATCACGCCCTTAGAAGCACAAGTATGTTGGTGATTTTTTTGTAAGTTTGTGTTCCTTCTGATTTTTTTTAAAGGTAACCTGTCACCAGATTTGGACACTACCACTGAGTCCTTTTTTGCAGCATTCCACAATACTGTATATAAGAGCCCAGAGAGTGCTGTATAATGTAAAAAATATTTTTTTAATAACTGGAGGGAGGGGGGGGCGGTCTGGTCTGATGGGTGTCGCTGCTGTCCAAGCCCGGCACTTCCTTTCTCCGGTCCGACGCCTGCTCTCTGCTGCGATCTCTGTCCTTCTTCCAAGCCCAGTTTTGATGACGCGTCTACATCATCCAAAAAAGACGACATTGCGGTCCTGCCCAGGCGCACTTTGATCTGCCCTACTGAGGCAGATCAAAGTACTGTAATACGTAGGTGTGAGGGAAGGTTAATGACTGCTGTTATTAACCCCTTATTGCCCCAATTGCTACTGCACCAGGGCATTCGGAAAGAGTTGGGTAAAGTGTCGGGATTGTCACATCTAATGGATGTGACAGTCCTGGATGGCTGCGGACTTCTTTTTTTAGGCTTGCGGGGGGGCACAATAACCATGGACCGACCCATCCTGAGAATACCAGCTCCAAGCTGTCGGTTAATCATGACTGGGTATCAAAATGGGCGGGGAAAGGACCGCAGAACATTTTTTTTAAAAAATATTTATTTAAATATTTTTTATTTTTAAAAGCGCATGCGGTTCCTTTAATTTTGATACACAGCCAAGATAACGTGCAAAGTTGGGGACTGCAGCCTGCAGCTGTATGCCTTGTCCTTGTTGGGACGACCCTACGCCATTTTTTTAAATTTATTTTTACACCAATCTAGATGTAGACAGCATGTGCATCTAGATTGAAAGCTGTCTTTTAAGGGTGCTTTACATGCTGCGACATCGCTAGCGATCTCGTTAGCGATGTAACACACCAGATCGCACATACGATCTGCTGAGATCGCACATAGGTCATTTTTGTAGCGCCGGTCACATGTGCGATCTCGGCAGATCGTATGTGATCTGGCGTGTTACATCGCTAACGAGATCGCTAGCGATGTCGCAGCGTGTAAAGCACCCTTTACAGTATGAGTCCGTCCATCACTAATCCATAGACAAACAAAAAGTGCATAGTGTTCATATTGTTGTGTAAACAGAAATATGATATGTAAAATTAAACATGACATGCCATAAGGCAAGCAAAATCAAGAAATTCAAAAAACTAAATTATTGAGTAAATGTATTAAATATTAGTTGTATCCTAACTATAATTAAATTGTTGTACAATGTTGTTCTCCACTTTTCTTAGATAATCTTTTTTCTTATTTTCTCATAGGCACTTCATTCAGGGAAAAGACCCAATCAAAGTCAACATCTAAGTCACTGAGCGGGTCGCGTGAAGTACCTCAAAATTTGCAGACCACCTCAGGTATGGTTTTAGCATATACAGATCTCTAAATTATGGATAAAAAAACTATTAAAAATAATTTTAACACAAACAGTCCCATTCTCACACTACATAAAAATACCCAATTAAAGAAAGCAGCCAAAGCTCTCATTGAGCCCAATAGGAGTCCTTGTGTCCAATCTATAAATCCAGTGACTCAAGTTGCGCAAGGGCCTTAAATAGGTTACCACCTCTAACCTCTGATCTATGGCCTTTATAATTAATTTGCTTGAGTCAGATTTATGGTACAATTGGAAATGTTTTGGTAGGGTTTTTAGGTGTTCCATCTCATGCAGAGTCTTTGTTTTCTCAATGTCCCTGATGTGCTCACGGACTCCCACCTTTAACCCCCTAACCCCTGGATGTTTTTTCTGTGTTTGTTTTTTGATTCCCTTCTTTCAAAAGCTGTAACTTATTTTTCTGCCAATTTTGCCATGTGAGAGCTTTTTTTTTGCGGGACGTATTGATCTTTTAAATAAAACCATGAGTTTTACCATATATTATACTGGAAAACTGCAAAAAATTTCCAAGTACTGAAAAGTTGCAAAAAAGTGCGATTGTACAACTGTTTGTGGGGTACGTTATTCACCATGTTCATTGTATGGTAGAACTGATGTGTGGGTGTGATGCTTCAGGTCAGTACGAGTTCGTAGATACCAAACATGAATAGGTTTACTTTAATCTAAGTGATTAAAATATTTTAAAGTTTGTCCCAAAAAAAGTGGTCCACTTTTTGCGCTATTTTCTGTGATTCGTAGTGTTCTCATTATTCGGAATATGGGCACTTTGATGGCTTATTTCTTGCGCCTCGTGCTGATGTTTTTAACGGTAGCATTTTTGCGCAGATGCTACGATTTTGACCCCCTTTCATTGCATTTTGCTGAAAATTTGCGACAACCAAAAAAACTTGTTTGGCCTTTTGAAGGGTTTTTTTTTGCCGCTACGCCGTTTACCTATCAGATTAATTGATTTTATATTTTGATAGATTGGGGATTTATGAACTCGGCGATTCCAAATAAGTGTATATTTTTTATTTTTTTAACCCTTTGATTTTCAGTGGGGCAAATGGGGAGTGATTTATACTTTTAATTGTTTTTTTTAGGTTTTTAATTTTTTTTTTTATTTTTTAAAACTTATTTTTTAACTTTTTTTTTTTTAATTGACCCCCTAGTGGACTATAAGGATTAGCCGTCTGATCGCTTTTTCATTTCTGCTGGTCAGAAATGTAGAGTTTCTGGCACAGATAATGGGCGTAATAAATCACACCCTTAGAAGCACAAGTATGTTGGTGATTTATTTTGTAAGTTTGTGTTCCTCCGATTTTTTTAATGGGAACCTGTCACCAGATTTAGGGACTATAAGCTGAGGCCAATACCACTGAGTTCTTTTATACAACATTCTTGAATACTGTATATAAGAGCCAAGGCCGCTCTGTATAATGCAAAAAACACTTTTATAATACTCACCTAGGGGGCAGTCTGGTCTGATTGGTGTTTATGCTCTCCAGTGCGGCGCCTTCTCTTTCCCGTCCGAAACCTCCTCTCTGCTGCGATATTCAACCTCCTTCTTCCCAGTCCAGTGTGGATGATGCATCTACATCATCCACACAAGCCGACATTGTGGTCCTGCGCAGGCGCACTTTGATCTGCCCTGCTGAGGGCAGATCAAAGTACTGTAATGCACAGGCGCGAGGAAAGGTTAATGACTGCGGTTATTCACCCCTTATTACCCCAATTGCCACTGCACCAGGGCAATCGGAAACAGTTGAGTAAAATGCCGGCATTGTCACATCTAATGGATGTGACAGTCCTGGGTGGCTGCAGGCTGCTATTTTTAGGCTGGGGGGGGGGGCACAATAACCA
Source organism: Anomaloglossus baeobatrachus (assembly GCF_048569485.1). Classification (NCBI taxonomy): domain Eukaryota; kingdom Metazoa; phylum Chordata; class Amphibia; order Anura; family Aromobatidae; genus Anomaloglossus; species Anomaloglossus baeobatrachus. The sequence continues at coordinate 161,438 of NW_027442120.1, read as the reverse complement.
TGGGCCAACCCATCCTGAGAATACCAGCTCTCAGCTGTCCGCTTATCATGACTGGGTATCAAAATGGGGGGGAGGAAAAACCGCAGACTATTTTTTAAAAATTATTTTTTTAAATATTTTTTATTTTTAAAAGCTGCATGCGGTTCCTTTTATTTTGATACACAGCCAACATAACGTGCAAAATTGGGGGCTGCAGCCTGCAGCTGTAAGCTTTGTCCTGGCTGGGTATCATAATATGGGACGACCCAACTCCAATTTTTTAAATTTATTTGTTTTTACACCAATCTAGATGCAGACAGTGTGTGTGATTGAGAGCAGTCAGTCACGCTGTCAAACATAGATGGGGGCTCTGTCTGACTGCAACCAATCACAGACGTGAAGACGGCTGGTGGGTGGGGGCAGCAGTACATATGGATTAGCGATAATGAGCGACCCCAGAAGCAGTTACAGCCGCGTGGGAGACTCGGTAAGTATAACGCGCCCTCTTTTTCCTTACTTTCTTTAATTTTTCTTTCTTTTTTTAATTTCCCAAGTTTCCAGATCATTATCCGGCATTCCCTGAGAATTTCAGGCCCGGGTCCGGCACTCGGGTATTTTTGAAACCGCATGGATCCAGACTTTTATAGTCTGGGTCCGTCCATCAGTAGTCAATAGGCAAACAAAAAGTGCATAGTGCTCATGTTGTTGTGTAAACAGAAATATGATATGCAAAATTAAAAATGACATGCCATAAGGCAAGAAAAATCAAGAAATGCAAAAAACTAAATTATTGAGTAAATGTATTAAAAATTAGTTGTATCCTAACTATAATTAAATTGTTGTACAATGTTTTTCTCCACTTTTCTTAGATAATATATTTTCTTATTTTTTTAAGTTCCTTTGGGAGACCCAGACCTTGGGTGTATAGCTCCTGCCTCCGGAGGACACACAAAGTACTACACCTAAAAGGTGTAGCTCCTCCCTCTGAGCCTATACACCCCCTGGTGAACCAGTCACAACCAGTTTTTCGCTTTGTGTTCAGGAGGCATACATCCACACATGCGTTCTCATATGATTTTTTCCTTTTTTTCCTTTTTTTGGAAGAAGATTGAAGAAATGCGGGTCCGCATCTGGACTCCCGGCATGTCCCTTCTCACCCCACTGTGTCGGTGGTTTTGTAAGGTTGATTTCCAAGGCTGGAGCCTTACATGCCGTGCTCCTTCACCATCCCTCCTGGGCTCTGGATTGAAGTGTGAGCCAGCACGGTCTCCATGCCTGGCAGGAGACCGGTCTCCGGCCACAGCCCCTTGAGGACCCTGCTGGACCGGAGCACTCACCCCCAGGGACCTGGCCCTGCGTCTCAGCAGCTAAGTACCTTGAGACGTTCATATGTTGGGGGTCCCTGTCATTTATTGTGGGGGGAGAGTGTGTTTACTGTGTTTTTTAGCATTTCCGGCCGGTCCTCTAGCTTTTCGCTCGAGAACCGCGCCGATGGTGCCTGCGCGTCGGCCTCGCTGCTTAAATTTAGGCCCCGGCTTCGCCGGAGGCCTAGTTTCTGTTACCTGCCCTCGCATGTCACTCATGCTGAGGGACAGGCATGGCCCCTCCCGGTGGCCGTCCTGCACAGGGGAGGGACCCTCCTCACTGCTTGTGTGCGACTACCCCCCTGCAGGCCTCTATGGCCCTCCAGATTCCGCCCTTCCAACAGGGACGCCCCCCGACCCGCCCCCTCTCTTCTCTCCGGTGGCCATTTTCTTGGGCAGGTTTCACTCTGTTCTGGCCCGTCCTGCACTCTCATCCCTGCTGAGGTGCTGTGCATTGGGGGGTCCGGGCTTCGGGATCTGGAGGGCACACAACACCGCTTCCAGCGGTCTGGTAAGCCACAGCCGGTCTCCGGTTGTGGACCTCTGCTATATTCTCCCTGGGATTCATTCCCTTTATAGAAGCTGTTTCTCCCCACTCAGGCAGCATGTCTCACACAAGGAGCAAGGCTCCAAAGCTTTATGCTGTATGTGCTGCATGTAAGCTTCCGCTGCCTGAAGCGAGCACCTATCCACATTGTGAGGTCTGCTCTAACTTGGAGGTGCCACGGCCTGGGGTCTCGGCCCCAGTGGTCTCTCAGGCTGCTCCTGCACATGTGGCTGAACCCCCGGCCTGGGTAGAGTCCTTTTCTAGGTCTATCTCCCAGTCATTTGCTGAGTCCATGGGACTTCTGTCCAGGACTTTGATGAATATGCATCAGCCCCCTTCACAGGGTGCCTCTAATGCTCTTGCTAAGGGGCCTTTAGGACTGGAGCTCACAGAGGATTCATCATCAGGGCACGGACCCCGTCAGTCTAAGAGGCTCCGCAGGGTTCCCTCTCCCTCCTCATCCCGTGGCTCTGATTCAAGGGCTGAGGACTCGCAGGATGAGGAGGATGCCTATACAGGGGGCTCGGAGGCTAACTCCATGTGCCCCATTGCTCCTTCCGAGGGTGACTCAGAATTTAGTGACTTGATTGCTTCCATTAATTCTGTACTGGATCTCAATCCGCCAGTATCAGAGGAGCAACCCTCTCTGGCAGAAAAGCACCAGTTTACCTCGCCTAAGAGAGTAAAGAGTGTGTTCTTTAACCACTCCAGTTTTCAGGCCGCTGTGACCAAACCCAGGGCCTGTCCTGACAAACGCTTCCCAAAGCGTGGTTCTGATGACCGTTTTCCCTTTCCACCTGAGGTGGTCAAGGAGTGGGCTCACTCCCCAAAGGTAGACCCTCCGGTGTCTAGGCTCTCAGCCCGGACCGGTGTGTCGGTGGCTGATGGCACTTCCCTTAAGGATGCCACTGACCGTCAGATTGACCTTCTGGCCAAATCCGTGTATGAAGCGGTGGGGGCCGCGTTTTCTCCAACTTTTGCAGCAGTGTGGGCCCTCAAAGCCATCTCTGCTAGTCTGGAGGAGATGCATTCCCTCACCAGGGAATTTATGCCCGAGATGGTTGCCTTAACTTCTCAAGCTTCAGCTTTTTCTTCTCATGCCATGTCTGCCATGCTGGAGGCTTCTCACCGCGCTGCGGTGGCTTCGGCTAATTCCTTCGTTATCCGCAGGACCTTGAGGCTTCGAGAGTGGAAGGCAGATGCTTCTTCAAAGAAGTACCTTGCTGGGCTCCCTTTTGCTGGTTCCCGGCTGTTCGGTGAACAGCTGGATGAAATTATTAAAGAGGCTACTGGCGGGAAGAGTACTTCCATGCCACAAACCAAGACCAGGAAACCTGCCAAGGGTAGGATTCAGTCGAGGTTTCGCTCCTTTCGTTCCTCCAACTGGTCGTCCTCTAAGCCCTCCGCCTCGTCCGCTAACTCAGCCAAGGACCAGAAATCCAACTGGCGCTCCAGAGCGCGTCTGCAGAAGACCGCAGGAGGTCCTGCCACTAAGGCAGCCTCCTCGTGACTCTCTGTCCGATCCAGCCACGTCCTTAGTCGGTGGCAGGCTCTCCCACTTTGGCGACGCTTGGTTTCAACAAGTCTCCGATCAGTGGGTGAGAGATATCATCTCTCACGGCTACAGGATAGAATTTTCTTCCAGCCCGCCAAACATATTTTTTTTCTCAACTCCCCCTGCTCCAGGGCCGCGCCTTTTCACAGGCCGTGGCAGCCTTGCAGGCCAACGGAGTAATTGTACCAGTTCCCGCCCGGGAACGGTTCAGAGGTTTCTACTCAAACCTCTTCCTAGTTCCCAAAAAGAACGGTACCTTCAGGCCCATCCTGGATCTCAAGCTTCTCAACAAGCATGTTCGGGTGCAGCACTTCGCATGGAGTCCCTGCGATCAGTCATTGCCTCAATGACCCAAGGGGATTTCCTGGCGTCCATCGACATCAGAGATGCCTATCTGCATGTGCCCATTGCGGTTTCACACCAGCGTTGGCTACGCTTTGCAATAGGAGACGATCATTTCCAATTCGTGGCTCTCCCCTTCGGGTTAGCCACGGCCCCTCGGGTTTTCACCAAGGTCATGGCAGCTGTGATTGCGGTTCTGCACCTTCAGGGGTTGGCAGTGCTCCCCTACCTGGACGACCTTCTAGTCAAAGCGCCATCCAGCGCAGACTGTCAGCGGAGTGTCTCGCTCACTCTCAGCACTCTAGCCCAATTCGGGTGGCTTGTCAATCTTCCCAAATCCACTCTGACTCCGACCCAGAGTCTCACGTACCTAGGGATGCAGTTCGAGACTCTGCCGGCACTTGTGAAGTTGCCCTTAGACAAACAGCTGTCACTCCAGTTGGCGGTGCGCTCTCTCCTGAGGCCCCGCCGTTATACCCTCAGGCGTCTGATGCAGGTGCTGGGTCAAATGGTGGCGTCCATGGAGGCTGTTCCCTTTGCCCAGTTCCATCTGCGCCCCCTGCAGCTGGACATTCTTCGCTGTTGGGACAAGCGGCCTTCCTCCTTACACAAGTCAGTGGCTCTGTCGCCACGGACCAAGAGCTCTCTTCAGTGGTGGCTTCGGCCCCTCTCCCTGTCCCAAGGGCGCTCCTTCCTGGCCCCGTCCTGGGTGATTCTCACCACGGATTCCAGTCTATCCGGCTGGGGAGCGGTATGTCTCCACCACAGAGCACAGGGCACTTGGACTCCGTCCGAGTCAGCCCTTTTAATCAATGTGCTGGAAATCAGAGCCGTACTTCTAGCTGTCCTAGCATTTCACCATCTGCTGGCGGGCATGCACATTCGAGTCCAGTCAGACAACGCGACAGCGGTTGCCTACATCAACCATCAAGGCGGGACACGCAGCCGCCTGGCAATGATGGAGGTACAACGCATTCTTCAATGGGCGGAGGACTCCAGGTCCACCATATCCGCAGTCCACATCCCAGGCGTGGACAACTGGGAGGCAGATTATCTCAGCCGTCAAAGTGTGGACGGTGGCGAGTGGTCCCTGCACCCGGCAGTATTTCAGTCGATCTGCCGCAAATGGGGCACTCCGGACGTGGACCTAATGGCATCCCGTCACAGCAACAAAGTTCCTGTCTACGTGGCTCGTTCCCACGATCCTCAGGCCTTCGCTGCGGACGCTCTGGTTCAGGACTGGTCCCAGTTTCGTCTGTCCTACGTGTTTCCCCCTCTAGCCCTCCTGCCCAGAGTCCTGCGCAAGATCAGAATGGAGGGTCGTCGAGTCATCTTCATTGCACCGGACTGGCCCAGGCGAGCTTGGTATCCGGACCTGCTCCATCTGTCCGTAGAGATGTTGTGGCCTCTCCCGGACCGTCCAGACCTACTCTCGCAAGGTCCGTTCTTCCCCCCGAATTCTGCGGCCCTCAAATTGATGGCGTGGCTCTTGAGTCCTGGATTTTGACGGCTTCTGGTATTCCCCCTGAAGTCATCTCCACTATGACTCGGGCCCGTAAGTCTTCGTCCGCTAAGATCTATCACAGGACTTGGAAAATGTTCCTGTCCTGGTGTCGCTCTACCGGCCATTCTCCTTGGCCATTCTCCTTGCCGACCCTTCTGTCTTTTCTACAGTCCAGTCTGCAGCTAGGTCTGTCCCTCAACTCTCTCAAGGAACAGGTTTCGGCCCTGTCAGTCCTGTTCCAGCGGCGTCTCGCTCGGCTGGCTCAGGTTCGCACCTTCATGCAGGGCGCGTCTCACATCATCCCGCCTTACCGGCGGCCCTTGGACCCCTGGGACCTTAACTTGGTTCTCACGGTCTTGCAGAAACCCCCCTTTGAGCCCCTTAGGGAGGTTTCTTTGTATCGTCTCTCACAGAAAGTGGCCTTTCTGGTTGCTATAACTTCTCTCAGGAGAGTTTCTGATTTGGCTGCGCTCTCCTCGGAGTCACCCTTTTTAGTCTTTCATCAAGACAAGGTGGTTCTCCGTCCGACTCCGGACTTTCTTCCTAAGGTGGTTTCTCCCTTCCACCTTAACCAGGACATTACCTTACCTTCCTTCTGTCCGGCCCCTGTTCATCGCTTTGAAAAAGCTCTACATACTCTAGATCTGGTGCGTGCTCTCCGGATCTATGTGTCTCGCACCGCTGCGCTTAGGCGGTGTACCTCTCTTTTTGTGCTAACCACAGGTCGGCGCAAGGGCCTCCCTGCTTCTAAGCTGACCTTAGCCCGTTAGATTAGGTCGACCATTTTGGACGCCTACCAAAGTTCGCAGGCTCCTCCCCCGCCGGGGATCAAAGCGCACTCGACCAGGGCTGTCGGTGCCTCTTGGGCTTTTCGGCACCAGGCTACGGCTCAGCAAGTCTGTCAGGCTGCCACTTGGGCTAGCCTGCATACCTTCTCGAAGCACTACCAAGTGCATGCTCATGCTTTGGCAGATGCGAGCTTGGGCAGACGCATCCTTCAGGCGGCGGTCGCCCATTTGTGAAGTTAGGTTTCTGCCTACTTCTTAGTTTTTTTGTTTATTTCCCACCCTGGGACTGCTTTGGAACGTCCCAAGGTCTGGGTCACCCAAAGGAACGTTAAAGAAAAAGAGAATTTTGTTTACTTACCGTAAATTCTTTTTCTTATAGTCCCGTCTTGGGAGACCCAGCACCCTCCCCGTTGCCTGTTGGCAATTTCCTTGTTCCGTGTGTTTTCACATGCTGTTGTCGTGAACAGAGTCTCCGGTTGTTCCGGCTCTTGCTCTGTTCTACTTGTGGGTGGCTATTCTCCTTCAGCTTTTGCACTAAACTGGTTATGACTGGTTCACCAGGGGGTGTATAGGCTCAGAGGGAGGAGCTACACCTTTTAGGTGTAGTACTTTGTGTGTCCTCCGGAGGCAGAAGCTATACACCCAAGGTCTGGGTCTCCCAAGACGGAACTTTAAGAAAAAGAATTTACGGTAAGTAAACAAAATTCTCTTTTTTCTCATAGGCACTTCATTCAGGGAAAAGACCCAATCAAAGTCAACATCTAAGTCACTGAGTGGATCGAGTGAAGTATCTCAAAATTTGCAGACCACCACAGGTATGGTTTTAGCATATAGAGATCTCTAAATTATGAATAAAAAAAACAATTAAAAATAATTTTAACACAAACAGTCCCATTCTCACACCACATAAAAATACCCAATTAAAGAAAGCAGCCAAAGCTCTCATTGAGCCCAATAGGAGTCCTTGTGTCTAATCTATAAATCCAATGACTCAAGCTGCGCAAGGGCCTTAAATAGGTTACCACCTCTAACCTCTGATCTATGGCCTATATAATTAATTTGCTTGAGTCAGATTTATGGTACAATTGGAAATGTTTTGGTAGAGTTTTTAGGTGTAATAAATCATGCCCTTAGAAGCACAATTATGTTGGTAATTTATTTTGTAAGTTTGTGTTCCTTCCAATTTTTTAATGGGAACCTGTCACCAGATTTGGGGACTATAAGCTGCGGCCAATACCACTTTATTCCAAAATACTGTATATAAGAGCCCGGGACGCTCTGTATAACGTAAAAAACACTTTTATAATACTCACCCAGGGGGCGGTCCGGTCCAATGGGTGTTGCTGCTCTCCAGTGTGGCGCCTCCTCTCTGATGTAATCTTCGGCCTCCTTCTTCCCAGTCCAGTGTGGATGATGCGTCTACGTGATCCATAGAGTTGAGCGCGGTTCGAGGTTCGCCAATTTCATGTTCAAGTGATTTTGGGGGTTGTTCTAGATCGAACTAGAACTCGAGCTTTTTGCTAAACGTTCGGCAGCTCGAGTTACGTCCGAGAACGGTTCGATCGCCATAAACGTGGCTTTTCACAGTAAGGCTATGTGCACATGTTGCTATCTGCATCCTGCATATGTCTCCTGCGTCCCCAGCACAATCCCTCTCCCTTTCCTACTCACCGATCACGGACGTCTCGCTCCCCGGCTGTCACAAATCTGCGGTGTCTTTTGCTCTTTAGAAAATGGCTGCTGCTTCATTAGTTAATTAGTTATTCTGTGATTTCCCCACCCACCAGCGCCTATGATTGGTTGCAGTCAGACACGTCCCCAAGCTGAGTGACAGCTGTCTCACTGCAACCAATCACAGCCGCCGGTGGGCGGGTCTATATCGTGCAGTAAAATAAATAAATAAATAAATAAAAAAAAAATGCGGTCCCCCCATATTTGATACCAGCCAGGATAAAGCCGCACGGCTGGAGGCTGGTATTGTCAGGATGTAGAGCGCCACGGTATGGGGAGCCCTCCAGTCTAACAATATCACCCTGCAGCCGCCCAGAATTGCCGCATCCATTAGGTGTGACAGTCCTGCGGATAAGGCTGCACATCAAACTTAGATAATAGTATAATGCCTCAAGCATATGGACAAATATTGGAATATACAATGAAAAATGCTACTTGCTAATTTGAACATGTGAATAATGAATTGCATACCTGCCATGAATATTGGGAAAAAGGAGATATTTAGCAATCGCATTGATCAATGTAACTGAGCCCCAAGGCCTCGTCAAGGCATATCTCTATATTGGGGTCCCTAGCTCTGTGACCCTAACTGTGTGTCATCTCATTGCAATTAAAAACTGCTATGGGTGGAGAGGGGTAACTAAGGACTTTCTTATATAGGAGATGGAAAAAACATGGCCGAAAGGGGCGGAGCTGTGTTCACATTCAGAAAAAAACTACATATAACTGAATAGGATAACTGAAGTGAGCACTAATATATATATTATGAGTGCAAGCCAAAAATTGCATACTATATACGGATAAGGCTGCACATCAAACTTAGATAATAGTATAATGCCTCAAGCATATGGACAAATATTGGAATATACAATGAAAAATGCTACTTGCTAATTTGAACATGTGAATAATGAATTGCATACCTGCCATGAATATTGGGAAAAAGGAGATATTTAGCAATCGCATTGATCAATGTAACTGAGCCCCAAGGCCTCGTCAAGGCATATCTCTATATTGGGGTCCCTAGCTCTGTGACCCTAACTGTGTGTCATCTCATTGCAATTAAAAACTGCTATGGGTGGAGAGGGGTAACTAAGGACTTTCTTATATAGGAGATGGAAAAAACATGGCCGAAAGGGGCGGAGCTGTGTTCACATTCAGAAAAAAACTACATATAACTGAATAGGATAACTGAAGTGAGCACTAATATATATATTATGAGTGCAAGCCAAAAATTGCATACTATATACGGATAAGGCTGCACATCAAACTTAGATAATAGTATAATGCCTCAAGCATATGGACAAATATTGGAATATACAATGAAAAATGCTACTTGCTAATTTGAACATGTGAATAATGAATTGCATACCTGCCATGAATATTGGGAAAAAGGAGATATTTAGCAATCGCATTGATCAATGTAACTGAGCCCCAAGGCCTCGTCAAGGCATATCTCTATATTGGGGTCCCTAGCTCTGTGACCCTAACTGTGTGTCATCTCATTGCAATTAAAAACTGCTATGGGTGGAGAGGGGTAACTAAGAGGCATTATACTATTATCTAAGTTTGATGTGCAGCCTTATCCGTATATAGTATGCAATTTTTGGCTTGCACTCATAATATATATATTAGTGCTCACTTCAGTTATCCTATTCAGTTATATGTAGTTTTTTTCTGAATGTGAACACAGCTCCGCCCCTTTCGGCCATGTTTTTTCCATCTCCTATATAAGAAAGTCCTTAGTTACCCCTCTCCACCCATAGCAGTTTTTAATTGCAATGAGATGACACACAGTTAGGGTCACAGAGCTAGGGACCCCAATATAGAGATATGCCTTGACGAGGCCTTGGGGCTCAGTTACATTGATCAATGCGATTGCTAAATATCTCCTTTTTCCCAATATTCATGGCAGGTATGCAATTCATTATTCACATGTTCAAATTAGCAAGTAGCATTTTTCATTGTATATTCCAATATTTGTCCATATGCTTGAGGCATTATACTATTATCTAAGTTTGATGTGCAGCCTTATCCGTATATAGTATGCAATTTTTGGCTTGCACTCATAATATATATATTAGTGCTCACTTCAGTTATCCTATTCAGTTATATGTAGTTTTTTTCTGAATGTGAACACAGCTCCGCCCCTTTCGGCCATGTTTTTTCCATCTCCTATATAAGAAAGTCCTTAGTTACCCCTCTCCACCCATAGCAGTTTTTAATTGCAATGAGATGACACACAGTTAGGGTCACAGAGCTAGGGACCCCAATATAGAGATATGCCTTGACGAGGCCTTGGGGCTCAGTTACATTGATCAATGCGATTGCTAAATATCTCCTTTTTCCCAATATTCATGGCAGGTATGCAATTCATTATTCACATGTTCAAATTAGCAAGTAGCATTTTTCATTGTATATTCCAATATTTGTCCATATGCTTGAGGCATTATACTATTATCTAAGTTTGATGTGCAGCCTTATCCGTATATAGTATGCAATTTTTGGCTTGCACTCATAATATATATATTAGTGCTCACTTCAGTTATCCTATTCAGTTATATGTAGTTTTTTTCTGAATGTGAACACAGCTCCGCCCCTTTCGGCCATGTTTTTTCCATCTCCTATATAAGAAAGTCCTTAGTTACCCCTCTCCACCCATAGCAGTTTTTAATTGCAATGAGATGACACACAGTTAGGGTCACAGAGCTAGGGACCCCAATATAGAGATATGCCTTGACGAGGCCTTGGGGCTCAGTTACATTGATCAATGCGATTGCTAAATATCTCCTTTTTCCCAATATTCATGGCAGGTATGCAATTCATTATTCACATGTTCAAATTAGCAAGTAGCATTTTTCATTGTATATTCCAATATTTGTCCATATGCTTGAGGCATTATACTATTATCTAAGTTTGATGTGCAGCCTTATCCGTATATAGTATGCAATTTTTGGCTTGCACTCATAATATATATATTAGTGCTCACTTCAGTTATCCTATTCAGTTATATGTAGTTTTTTTCTGAATGTGAACACAGCTCCGCCCCTTTCGGCCATGTTTTTTCCATCTCCTATATAAGAAAGTCCTTAGTTACCCCTCTCCACCCATAGCAGTTTTTAATTGCAATGAGATGACACACAGTTAGGGTCACAGAGCTAGGGACCCCAATATAGAGATATGCCTTGACGAGGCCTTGGGGCTCAGTTACATTGATCAATGCGATTGCTAAATATCTCCTTTTTCCCAATATTCATGGCAGGTATGCAATTCATTATTCACATGTTCAAATTAGCAAGTAGCATTTTTCATTGTATATTCCAATATTTGTCCATATGCTTGAGGCATTATACTATTATCTAAGTTTGATGTGCAGCCTTATCCGTATATAGTATGCAATTTTTGGCTTGCACTCATAATATATATATTAGTGCTCACTTCAGTTATCCTATTCAGTTATATGTAGTTTTTTTCTGAATGTGAACACAGCTCCGCCCCTTTCGGCCATGTTTTTTCCATCTCCTATATAAGAAAGTCCTTAGTTACCCCTCTCCACCCATAGCAGTTTTTAATTGCAATGAGATGACACACAGTTAGGGTCACAGAGCTAGGGACCCCAATATAGAGATATGCCTTGACGAGGCCTTGGGGCTCAGTTACATTGATCAATGCGATTGCTAAATATCTCCTTTTTCCCAATATTCATGGCAGGTATGCAATTCATTATTCACATGTTCAAATTAGCAAGTAGCATTTTTCATTGTATATTCCAATATTTGTCCATATGCTTGAGGCATTATACTATTATCTAAGTTTGATGTGCAGCCTTATCCGTATATAGTATGCAATTTTTGGCTTGCACTCATAATATATATATTAGTGCTCACTTCAGTTATCCTATTCAGTTATATGTAGTTTTTTTCTGAATGTGAACACAGCTCCGCCCCTTTCGGCCATGTTTTTTCCATCTCCTATATAAGAAAGTCCTTAGTTACCCCTCTCCACCCATAGCAGTTTTTAATTGCAATGAGATGACACACAGTTAGGGTCACAGAGCTAGGGACCCCAATATAGAGATATGCCTTGACGAGGCCTTGGGGCTCAGTTACATTGATCAATGCGATTGCTAAATATCTCCTTTTTCCCAATATTCATGGCAGGTATGCATTTCATTATTCACATGTTCAAATTAGCAAGTAGCATTTTTCATTGTATATTCCAATATTTGTCCATATGCTTGAGGCATTATACTATTATCTAAGTTTGATGTGCAGCCTTATCCGTATATAGTATGCAATTTTTGGCTTGCACTCATAATATATATATTAGTGCTCACTTCAGTTATCCTATTCAGTTATATGTAGTTTTTTTCTGAATGTGAACACAGCTCCGCCCCTTTCAGCCATGTTTTTTCCATCTCCTATATAAGAAAGTCCTTAGTTACACCTCTCCACCCATAGCAGTTTTTAATTGCAATGAGATGACACACAGTTAGGGTCACAGAGCTAGGGACCCCAATATAGAGATATGCCTTGACGAGGCCTTGGGGCTCAGTTACATTGATCAATGCGATTGCTAAATATCTCCTTTTTCCCAATATTCATGGCAGGTATGCAATTCATTATTCACATGTTCAAATTAGCAAGTAGCATTTTTCATTGTATATTCCAATATTTGTCCATATACTTGAGGCATTATACTATTATCTAAGTTTGATGTGCAGCCTTATCCGTATATAGTATGCAATTTTTGGCTTGCACTCATAACATATATATTAGTGCTCACTTCAGTTATCCTATTCAGTGACAGTCCTGCGGGACTCTTTCCGGCTCAACCCGAATTGCCCTGGTGCGGTGGCAATTGGGGTAATAATGAGTTTAATCATGGCAGGTGTCTCCCCGAGATACCTTTCATGATTATTTCAAATCTGTTTTATTATTAAGTTTATAAATCAAGCATACATCTTGAACATTTATAAAGATTATAAAACATAAACAGTGATCTCTCAGTTTCGGAATGACAAAAATAACATCACATTGTAGATTTCATTGGAACTCTATAAGCTATCCTTATGCTAACACTCCATGACAAACCATACACTAGAAATCAGAGTTCCAGCTAAACATGTCTTCCTGATAATTGACAAGACCACTCTCAGCATAAAACAATCCCCTTTTAAGTTATTGAATAAACATTTAAGAAAAAGTAGAAAACTAGAAAAAAAAAAAAAAAAAAGAACAGATATAAGCTTAGAAAAGAAGGAATCAAATAGAGTGAAAAAAGTAGGGTAAAGAGGGGGTGGGGGAAAAAAGTGTGTGGGGAGAGGGGAAGACAAGGTATGTCACCATTTCTCATCCCAAATAACCTGCCAGACTCACCGTGAACTCAGGAGACTCCATGAACGTAATCCACGGTCCCCACACTGTGATAAATTTTTCCGTGAGCCCATTAAGTTCAGCTGTGAGTTCCTCCATTCTCTGGAGGTTTGCCATCTCCTCTACCCAGTCAGCTAACGTGGGGCATCTAGTCTGTTTCCAGTATCTGGGAATAATTATACGGGCTGCCGCTAAACAAAATCGCAGCAGGTCCCTCTTTTGTGACTTGAATGAACCTGGGAGGATAGAGAGGAGGGCCACCTGGGGAGATCTCTCCACCTCACCCCCACTCATCTTTTTATACAGAGAAAACACTGAGTCCCAGAATGGTTGCAATTTAGCACAGCTCCACCATATATGTAACATAGACCCTTTTTCTGTACCACATCTCCAGCACATGTCGGACACTGAGGGAAAGATAGCATGCAATTTGGTCGGGTATTGGTACCACCTTGTGAGAATTTTATAGTTTTTCTCTTGGGCGGCACAAGCCAGAGAAAGTTTGTGGGTCCACAGAAACGCCCTGCTCCATCTGTCCTCCGAAATGTCCTCTCCCAGTTCCTCTCCCCATCTATAGACAAATTTGGGTTTGTCCGACATGTCTCTCTGGTTCAGCATTTTATAAGTAAGAGAGATGACATGCCCAGGTGACGAACCCTGCAAGAACAATTTCTCAAATGGAGTAGGGGGGTCCTCAACTTCCTCTCCCTGTCCTGGTTGGATAGAAACGATTTCAGCTGCATATATTCTATCCAGGAAACCTCTCTCCATGTGGCCCGTAGAGATGCATAAGGGGGCAGGGTAGTTCCCTGGAGCACATGAAAAAAACGAGTTTCCTCCACCCGAGCATATCCCAGAAATTTATTGGAATGAAGCCCCGGAGGGAACTCCTGGTTGCCAAAGAGGGGGGTAAGTGGACCCCTCCCCTGTGAGAGAGAACCCCTCTTAACCTCACCGTCCCACGTCCCCATCACTGTCCAAATAAACTCCATTCCCTTCTCTATCTGTGACCTACTCTCCTTTCCCATCCATGAGAGGAAGTGCAAAGGGACTCCCAATCCGTCCTGTTCGATCGCGACCCATTGTTTCGAGTTCCTATGGAAGTGCCAATCCATTATCCTCGTTAGAATAGTTGCCCTGTAGTATAACTGGAAATTTGGGAGCCCTGCCCCTCCATTATTTTTGTGTCTGGTAAGAGTTTTTATGCTTGTCCGAGGTCTCCTATTCCCCCAAACGAACCTTGACAAAGCCGTCCGAATTTTGGAAAAGTAACTCCCCGGCAGCTGAATAGGTACCGTTTGGAACAAGAAAAGAAACCTAGGAAGAACATCCATTTTAATAGCGTTGATACGCCCAAACCACGATAGTCTTTTTTTGTCGTACTTCTTTAAATCCCTAATTGTCCTCTCTAACAGGGGTAGAAAATTATGATGCATAATTTTTGTTGGATCCCGAGGTACAACTACCCCCAGATATTTTATAGCTGACGGTTGCCACTTAAAGGGAAAATTTTGGGTTGTACGGGCTAGATCTTCCGCCGACAGGGTCACATTCATAGCCTCTGATTTAGAGAAGTTCACTTTAAAATTACTTAAGTTACCAAACTCCTCGAACTCTTTGAGCAAAGACGGGAAGGATATGTGTGGCTGGGAAATAAACATGAGAAGGTCGTCAGCAAATAAAGCTAACTTGCGATTCCCTCCCCCGGCCTCTATCCCATGGATACTAGCATTATTTCTTATGGCGACCGCGAGATGCTCCATGACAATGACGTAGAGCAGAGGTGACAATGGACATCCTTGCCTTGTTCCATTGTGGACCTGAAACGATGACGACAGAAACCCATCCGTCCTAACTTTTGCTGAGGGTCTCGAATAAAGGGACGCAATCCTATCTAAAAATTTTTTGCCCAAACCCACCTGCTTTAGAGCGGCCATCATGAAATTCCAACTGACCCGGTCAAAGGCCTTCTCCGCATCCACTGAGAGTAAACACATGGGAAGAGAATGAGCCCTCGACCGAGTCATCAGGAGGAACAGTTTGTTGGTATTGTCACGCGCCTCCCGACCTTGTACGAACCCCACTTGATCTGTGTGTATTATCCCGGGCAAGGAAGGAGCAAGTCTGTTGGCTAAGGCTTTGGAAAAAAGTTTTAGGTCTAGATTGATCAGTGAAATGGGTCTGTAATTTGTAACTAACATGTGATCCTTCCCCGGTTTGGGGATAACACATATATGGGCTTCGAGAGATTGCGCCACCCATTGGGAATTTTCTGAGATGGAATTAAATACTTTAGTCTAGAACGGGGATAGCTGAGTTTGGAATATTTTATAAAATTTAGGGGTGAACCCATCTGGACCCGGACTTTTGCCTGAGGGAGATTCTTTAATGATAGATGCCACTTCTGCTTCTGTAAAGTCCGTCTCTAAATTTTCAACCTCAGCGCTGGGTATAACCGGTAGGGCCGTTCTGGATACGTAGTCGTTTATTTTATTTTCTAATGCGTCATGTGGCATGTCTCCAAATTTGCCCTTTATGTTATATAGGTCTCTATAATACTTTTGGAACTGTTCCGCGATGAGAGTTGGGTTCTGAGTCGAAGAGCCGTCTGCTTGTTTAATCATGGGAATGTGGCTGGGGTCTCCCCTAGGGTGTAGAATCCTAGCTAGTGGTCTACCACATTTATCTGCATACTCATAGAGGAATCTTTTTATTCTAGTCCTATGTCGCTCATACTGTCGGTCGAGAATCGCTTTAAGCTCCTCTCTATTTTTGACTAGCTCCGCCAGTGTCAAAGGTGATAATGTCTTCTTATGGGCCCTTTCCAGATCTGAAATATTCTGAAGTAGGGACAAAATGGTTTGGGCTCTCTCTCTCTTAAGCCTAGCCCCATGTTTGATCAAAACCCCTCTCAACACCATTTAAGTGCCTCCCACTGCACGGGAAGGGCTGTGGGGTCTTCTGAGTGTATTTCTAAAAATTCATCAATCGTGTTCTGTAGATCCTTCATGCACCCCTGATCCCCAAGCAGACTATCGTTCAGCCGCCAAGACCACGGCCTCCCTGCCCCATCTGGGATAGTAAGGCTCAGGAATATAGGAGCGTGGTCAGACCAGGATATACTGCCTATAGAGGCCTGTATCTGCCAAGTCAGAGCCTTTTGGCTCACAAGAAACAGGTCTATGCGGCTGTACGAGGAGTGAGCCGGGGAGAAGTATGTGTAGTCACGCTCCACTGAGTGTAACGTTCTCCACACATCTACCAATCGAAGCTCTTGTATTGAGCGTTTAACTTTTGTTAGCTTTCTGAGAGAGAGAAAATTGTGTCCCGAAGTTGTATCTACCTTAGGGTCCAAAGTGAAGTTTAAATCGCCACCCACGATCACGGTCCCTTCTGCGAATTCATCCAATGATGACAGGAGAGAGGAGCAGGACGTCGCCGGATCTCTGTTTGGTAAATACCAATTGACAATGGTAAAGATAGATGAATTAACATTAATTTTCAGAAAAATGAATCTTCCCTCAGTGTCCACTCTCGTGTCCAGAACCGTGTGCACCAGGGCTTTATGGATGCCTATAGACACCCCTTTTGATTTTGACTCTGGGTTGGTGCTATGGACCCATTTGGTGTAATATCTGTCTTTAAAGTTAGGGAGGTGACCAGTTTTGAAATGTGTTTCCTGAATCAATAATATATGGACTCGTTTCTTATGCATGTCAAAGAATACCTGAGACCGTTTTTGCGGGACATTGAGGCCTCTCACATTCAATGAGCCAAAGGTAATCTGCGTCATTCTGAGGAGGAGGAACGGTGAGGAACCGGGAAGTAGGGTCAGAGGATGGGGATGGGAAGAGAGGTGTGGGTGGAGAGAATAGAGAAGGTTAGGAGAGGGGGAGAGAAAAAAAAAAAAAAAAAGAGGGGGGGGGTAGAAGGATTAAGTATATAAAGGAAACTACAAACAAAGAGAGAGTACCGTAGGCAACAAGGTCAAAGCACCTCTTGCCTGTAGGGTCGTAACGTGACCCTTATACTTGGTCAAATAGACTAGAGGTAAATGCAGAAAAATAAGAATCTCTATATACCAGGGATGTTAATCCTACGCCACTACCCTGTGGCGTGTTATCCCAATCAGGGAGGGAACTTTCCACAAAGGAGCCCCCTGTCCTGGACTAAAAAACAACTTTTAACTATATATATTTTGATTTGCAACTAAAGCTCTGTATAAAGAAGGGAGAAGGGGCTTTGAGAGGGTATTGTACCTTATAATGTTGAGGGGCGTCCCCCATTACACCCAGGATGGAAGGAGGGAACCCCCCACCCCCCTGTCCAGGGCGATACAATAACCCCACAACGCGAAATTCCCATCAGGACCAGGGGATAGACTCCATCGTACTGTGATCCTATAACCAAAAACATACTAGAACAATTTAATCCACCATTCTCTTATACATCAGACCGGCCTCCCTCCTCTTTCTCTACGAGAGCCACGCATCCGATCACCGGCTGGGACGGTGACTCCCCCCCCCATTGGAAAGTCCGGCCAGTCCTCTATAGGCACTAATGGAATGTCCAAGGCCGCGGTGAACGAGGGTAAATCCGCCGGAGACCGAAGAACATGCATTCGTCCCGCGTGCCGAACCTGCAGGCGGAAGGGGAACCCCCAGCTATATGGAAACTCGTATGAGCGGAGAATGTCCAGCAGAGGTTTAAGAGCTCTTCTCCTTTGTAAGGTAAAACGGGATAGATCTTGTAGAATCTGGATTTGGCTCCCCTCATACGATGGTGATACTCCACTGCGGAGCTTAAACAGAATGGCCTCCTTAATAACATAGCGGTGGACCCTACAGATCACATCCCGAGGTCGGTCGTTCTGGGCTGGTTTGGGGCCCAACGCTCTATGCGCTCTATCCAATTCCAGGGGTTGGCTTGATGGTTCACCCAGAATATTATTGAAGATCACTTGAAGGGTGCCATGTAAGTCCTTGGACTCGACAGACTCAGGCAGGCCGCGTACTCTGAGATTGTTTCTTCGGCCCCTATTTTCAGCATCATCCATTGCTTCAACCACGTATTGTATTTGGCGGGAGTGTTGTTCTAATAGTGCCCCGTGGGCCTGTGAAGTGTCCTCCATATTCTGAATTTTAGCTGCCTGCACTTGACTCTAGGTGTCCACTCTCTCCACCTTCCCCTTCAGGGCTGACAGCTCTGTGCGGTACGCCTGCTCCAGCCTGGTTATATATGCCTCCATATCTTCCCTGGTGGGTATAGCTGAGAAACGTGCCCGCATCTCATTAAGCTCTGTCAGAACTCCTGACTCTTGTGTTGTTGTTATGGCTGGCCCTGACCCTGCATGCTTGTCTGCATCTGGTAACTTTAGATTTATGTTGTGCTTCTCCCTGGGTATGGTCTCACTTCTGTCAGGGACCTGTAACTCATTTGCAGTGCAGTGTCCCCCCTCCTGAAATTCCTCACACTCCTGCATGTGTGTTATAGGAAAGGACGTTACTTCCCCCTCCAGAGGCCTCCAGGCTTCAGGGCTACTGTTTATATCAGCAGGCACTTCCCCCGTGCTTCTCACTCCGGGTTTCCCCTGTACCTGCAATCTTGGGCTGTCTGGCCTTATCTTCTGTATCTCCTCTTCACTCTGGGTGGCCTCTCCTCTCAGTCGCGTCAGCTGCTGAGCCTTTCCCTGCATCTCCATAGCTGCCATCTCACTGCTGCACGCTGAGCTCACCTCCTGTGTAGCCTTAGCAGCCATCTTGGGTGCCACCTGTGAAGCTTCTCTCTGCCCCGGCCTGGATAAAAAGTGTTTGATCCCTCTCTCCTCCGATTGTGAAGCTCTGCTGCTGCACCCCTGGGATCTCCCTCGTCTCCTCCGCTGCATAGACTGTGTTGCAGAGTCCTCAGTTGCGTGGATCATCAGTTATAAAGTCCAGTGGCAGGAGCTAAGACAAGTCACGTCCTCACTCCTTCATAGCCAGGACACGCCCCTACCTTTCATGATTAAACTGAAAGTGAAAGTAAAGAAACACACACACCGAAAAATCCTTTATTTGGAATAAAAGACAAAAAAACAACCCTGGTTCACCCCTTTATTAATCCCAAAAATACCCCTCCAGGTCCGAAGTAATCCACACGACACTGGTAGCTCTGCTCTCTCAAGATGTACTGTCTCCATAGCAATGAAGTGACTCATGCGGGTAGCAGAGACTTCAGTCAGCACAGCAGGCTTCAAGATTAGAAAATGTGCCTGTGTATATGGTAACAGGCAATAGACTAGAGGGTAAAGTGCATGCCTAAGAAGCATAACGTCGGGAGTTCTAGTCCCGGTAAAGAATTTAATTTTTTTTTTTATAATTTTAAATTATAATTATTATCTATTTTATAAAGTGAAAGTAAATAAACACACACCGCGAAAAATCCTTTATTTGGAATAAAAGACAAAAGAACACAGTTTCACCATTTTATTAAAATCCTCCAATACCCCTCCAGGTCCGAAGTAATCCACACAACACTGTCATCTCTACTACAGAACACGAGCCCTCTGCATGAGCTTCACATAGCAATGACGTGAATCACATGGTCAGCTGAGACTTCAGCAATCCAGACTTCAAGAATATCAATTCTGCCTATCATTCAGATTAGAGGCAATAGCTGAGTGGATAGAGAGCTCACCTAGGAAGCATAAGTTTGCGAGTTCTGGAACTGGTAAATTTTATTAATTTTTTTTTTAATTTTAAATTATATTTATAATAATATAGTTATAAATATAATTTAATTATGCACTGAGGGGAGGAGCCAGACATCAGCTGTGAGCTCTCTCTCTCTCTCTCCTTTCTCTCTCTCCTTTCTCTCTCTCCTTTCTCTCTCTCGCCTTTCTCTCTCTCTCCTTTCTCTCTCTCTTTTTCTCTTTCTCTCCTTTCTCTTTCTCTCCTTTCTCTCTCTCCTTTCTCTCTCTCCTTTCTCTCTCTCTCCTTTCTCTCTCTCCTTTCACTCTCTCTCCTTTCTCCTTTCTCTCTCTCCTTTCTCTTTCTCTCCTTTCTCTCTCTCCTTTCTTTCTCTCTCCTTTCTCTCTCTCCTTTCTCTCTCTCCTATCTCTCCTTTCTCTCTCTCCTTTCTTTCTCTTCTCTCTCTTCTCTCTCTTCTTTCTCTCTCTTTCTCTTCCTTCTCTCTTTCTCTTTCTCTCTCTCCTTTATTTCTCTCTCCTTTCTCTCTCTCTCTCCCTCCTTTCTTTCTCTCCTTTCTCTCTCTCCTTTCTTTCTCTTCTTTATCAACTTTCTCTTTCTCTTCTTTCTCTCTCTCTCTTTCTCTTCTTTCTCCTCTTTTGCGTCTTTCTCTTTCTCTCTCTTACTCTCTTCTCTCTCTCTTACTCTCTCTTCTCTCTCTCTCTTTCTCAGACCTGGCGATGATCAGCTGATGCGGTCACCTGACGGAATCAGCTGACACTATAAGTCAAGCGGTGAGGCCGGCTTTTTACCGCCCGGCCAGCTAAACTATCAGCTGATGCTGTCAGACAGGAGTCTGCACTGAAGTGTGTATTTTTTTTTTTTTTGCACTGATGCATCAGCTGATTGTATAAAAGCCGTTTATACAATCAGCTACTGTGTCATGTGATTCAGTCCCTTGAACCTGAAACATCATCTGATCGCTTTGCCTTCCAGCAAATCGATCAGATGATATTGGATCCGGATTGGACGGCTCGGGACCCTTGACCCATGATTACTGCGGAGGGGGGTTCTTTATTTCAATAAAGATGGAGTCACTAATTGTGTTGTGTTTTATTTCTAATAACAATATTTTTCTGTGTGTTGTTGTTCTTTTTATCGGTACTAGAAATTCATGGTGGCCATGTCTAATATTGGCGTGACACCATGAATTTCAGGCTTAGGGCCAGTTGATAATATACAGCTAGCCCTAACCCCATTATTACCCAGCAAGCTACCGTCACCAGGGCTGTTGGAAGAGTTGGATACAGCGCCAGATGATGGCGCTTCTATGAAAGCGCCATTTTCTGAGGCGGCTGCAGACTGCAATTCGCAGCAGAGGGGACCATAAAGCTCAGGCCAACCTGTGTTGTGGATTCCAATCCCCAGCTGCCTAGCTGTACCTGGCTGGACACAAAAATATGGTGAAGCCCACGTCATTTGTTTTTGAATTATTTCATGAAATTCATGAAATAATTAATAAAGGAATTACCTATATTTTTGGTTCCCAGCCGGGTACAAATAGGTAGCTGGGGGTTGGGGGCAGCTCGTAGGTGCCTGCTGTACCTTGCTAGCATACAAAAATATGGCGAAGCCCAAATAAATTTTTTGAGGGGCAAAAAGTCCTGGATACAGTCCTGGATGGAGTATGCTGAGCCTTGTAGTTCTGCAGCTGCTGTCTGTCTGTATGGAGGAGAGCAGACAGCAGCTGCAGAACGGCAAGGCTCAGCATGCTCCATTCACTAGTGTATGCAGGAGAGCAGACAGCAGCTGCAGAACTACAAGGCTCAGCATACTCCATCCAGGACTGTATGCAGGAGTTTTTTGCCCACCAAAAAAAATGACGTGGGCTTCGACATGTTTTTGGATGCTAGCCAGGTACAGCAGGCAGCTACGGGCTGCCCCCAGCTGCCTATTTGTACTCGGCTGGGAACTAAAAATATAGGGAAGCACATTTTTTTTAATTATTTAACGAAATTAAAAAAAAGAAATGACGTGGGCTTCACCCAATTTTTGTGTCCAGCCAGGTACAACTAGGCAGTTGGGGATTGGAAACCGCGGCACAGGTTGGCCCGAGCTTTCTGGGCGCCTCTGCTGCGAATTACAGTCCGCAGCCGCCCCAGAAAATGGCGCTCTCATAGAAGCACCATCATCTGGCGCTGTATCCAACTCTTCAAACAGCCCTGGTGACGGTGGCTTGCTGGGTATTCATCATGAGTTAATACTAGCTTTGTTTTACTAGCTAGTATTAAGCCAGAGATTCTTAATGTCAGGCAAGTTTGACCCAGGCATTAAGAATCTCCAATAAAGGGTTAAAAAAAGACACCACACAGAGAAAAAATACTTTAATAGAAATAAATACACAGACACATTAGAGACTCCATGTTTATTACTCCCTCTTATCCCTCCACGATCCATGGTCTTCTGTCTTCTTTCTCCTTCAACACATGCAGCTCTGCTCCATCAGCAGCGCTGCATTGGAAGAAGGCGGTGTTGTTCCCCGTGCAGTGTTTTCTTTTCACTCCGCGAGTGAGAAGGAGCTGCTGCCTGTAAGTGGTGACGTCACAACTGACAGGCGCGTTGCTATAGCAACGGTGATCTCCGTTATTGACCGGCTGTGGCAGCTGGTTTATAACGGAACGGGGAAGCAGACTGGGAACCCGATCGCGTGCCAGAGCATGTCGCCGGCACATGGAGATACACAAACGATCACCGTGTACTGGAGAGATGCACTGAAAAGTCCTACATGACGCGTCATAGTCATGTGACCAGTCTGTAGCCAATGAGATAACAGACACGTGACTGGTCACATGGCTATTTTGACGTCACGATAGGTCCTGTCATCACTGCTGGTTACCAGGAGGACGCAGTGATCATCGGATGGAATAGCAGCAGGAGACAGAGTGCAGGACGGATTGCGGAGACCGGTAAGTGTTATGGCAATGTTTATTAACTGTATGTGTACATTTATAGTGTGTTTTTATGTGTTTGTGATTGGCTCCCATTGTTTCCTATGGGGTTTGACCGGTTCGCTCATCTAGTCATCCACACAAGCCGATATTGCGGTCCTGCGCAGGCGCACTTTGATCTGCCCTGCTGAGGGCAGATCATAATACTGTAATGCACAAGTGCGAGGAAACGTTAATGACTGCTGTTATTCACCCCTTATTACCCTAATTGCCACCACACCAGGGCAATCGGAAAGAGTTGGGTAAAGTGCCGACATTGTCACATCTAATGAATGTGGCAATCCTGGGTGGCTGTGGACTGCTATTTTTAGGCTGGGGGGGCACAATAACCATGGACCGACCAATCCTGAGAATACCAGCTCCCAGATGTCCGCTTATTATGACTTCGTATCAAAATGGGAGAGGGGGGAGGACCGCAGACCATTTTTTAAAAAATATTTATTTAAATATTTTTTATTTTTAAAAGCTGCTTGCGGTTCCTTTTTATTTTGATACACAGCCACGATAACATGCAAAAAAGGGGGCTGCCTACAGCTGTATGCCTTGTCCTTGTTGGGACGACCCTACGCCATTTTTTTTAATTTATTTATTTCTCTGACGCCTCATTGGGGGACACAGGACCATGGGTGTTATGCTGCCTATCCATAGGAGAACACTAAGTAGATGCAAAAGCATAGCTCCTCCTCTGCAGTATACACTCCTTGTCTGGACCAGGCAAGCTCAGTTTTAGCTTAGTGTCTGTGAAGTAAACTGTGGAGAGAAAAAGCGCAATAGGGTCTTACCCGGTATATATCCGGGGAAAATAGAGGGAATGTACTCACCTCAAGTAGTTGTGACAGTCACAACTACTATGAAAGCTTATGTTGTAGAGATGAAATCTCATAGAGATATGTTTTTTTTGTGCTGTATGTCCTGATGAAGGGAGCAGAGCTCCTGAAACGCGTAGACACAAGCTACAATAAAGGAACATTGACCATCTCTTTGTCCTCCTTCCTGATGAACAGCGCGGCATAAACCCCTTCTCTATTGTTCTCAGCTTAGTGTCTGTAGGAGGCACTTCCTTTCAAGGTTTGTTATTTTTTGAGGGCAACGGTTTCCTTTTGGGACCAATCTCCCACTACCATCAGCGGGCGGGAACGTGGAGTGTCGCCTCCACGTACCCCCTCCTGCGACGCTGGATCCTGGGCTGAACGACGGGTTCCACAGACACCGATTTTCCAAAGCCCAGGGTAGAGGCCTGTGCCCTATAGCCCATTCCACAGCCCCTCTTTGCAGGCTCTGAGTTGAAGATGGCACCAATTCCTCAGCCCCTCTTTGCAGGAGTTGAATATGACACCGACACAGCAAGCTGACTCTGCTATTTTCACTGCCTGGACGGAAGCAGTGTTTTAAGGTGAGATCACCCCTGACTGGTTTCCCAGACAAAGGGAGAAAAGACGCTGCAGGGAAGGTTCCCAGGACATTTACAGTATTTATTATGTGCAAGGAGCAAGGATCCTGCACACACAGTGTTAACTTTTCTCTAGCTTGCTGGCTAGAGGAGGGGGAAGTTCTGCTGTTTGCAGAAAGTCTTGCAGATAATCTCCTGGTGGCAGGGGGGAAGGGCCCAGGGCTCAGGGACTCACGCTGTTTTATTTGCTCTGTTTATTTGCTCCAGCAGAAAAGCCGGCTGATAACCACCAGTGACAAGCTGTGTGCTGACTGGAGGGAGAGGGAGGAAAACTATCAGAAGCTCCCTTCCTGCCGTTTTTTTTTTTTACTACCCACAGCAGGGGGGGGCACACTGACTCATTTTCCCGCTCTTTTAGCGCTAAGCCCCCCCCCCGCGGCTGCGATAAGCCCCCCCCCCCCAGGAAAGCGTGGAAGATCTCCATAGAGCTTTATCCTTCCTGAGGACAGGGCCATCGGCTGATTCTGGTGAGGTGCTTGCTTCAATTGTAGCTCTGCTGAGCATTGCTCCCCCTCCTGGCATACTCCTATTAGGAACATGCAGAAATCTAAGGGCACTAAGAGTACTAAGGCCCACATAGTCTATTATTCAGCCTGCACTGCCTGCCACGCTGAGCTACCACGTAAACACACCTCTTCTCTCTGTGAGTCCTGTGCCCCTATAGCCCCCCAAGACCCCCCTGCCACCACCGCCGCAACCGTCAGCCCAGAGCCGAGGGCCCCCAGCCCACCGGAATGGGCACAGTTTCTGTCCCAATCCATGGAAAAACTGTCACAGAACCTGGTTCTGGCTATGCAATGTCGTCCTCCCCACCCTTCTGGGTCCCTGGACGGAACGCAGCCTGAGGAACCCCTATGGAGGATCCTTCTGAGGTAATCCGGGCACATGCTTCACCGGTTGCAGGGATCAGGAAAAGAGCACACGGCCGGGTGTCTCCAGCGGGCTCTCCCTCGGGAGCACACAGGGCAGGCTCTCCCACACGCTCCACGGCTTCTGAAGAGCTGGAGGAGGGAGAATGCTGTTTGTACCAGGAGGATTCCTTGGTTTTAGCCTCCCCAGATGATCAAACTGCAATAGACTCCCTTATAACAGCAATCAACCAAACTCTGCATGTGGAGGATCCCCCATCCACTACCACTGACCATGCGGTCTCCTTTAAGAGGGCAAGGAAACCCCAAAAGGTTTTCACTGATCACCCAGAGTTTCAGGGTATCCTCACAAAGCAAAGGGAGAAGTCTGACAGGTGCTTCGGTAACCGAAAACTCATGGAGTCCCGGTACCCTTTTGTCTCACCTGCCCCTAAGGGCTGGGCCGATCCGCCCTCGGTCGACCCCCCGGTCTCCCGCCTTACCACAAAGACGCTCCTGTCTTTACCCGATGGTTCCTCCATCAAGGACCCGACAGACAGACAGGTGGAGCACCTCGCCCGCTCTACTTTTGAGGCTGCGGGTTCCTCCCTCTCGCCCTCCTTTGCCTCTGTGTGGGTCGCAAAGGCGATCTCTGTCTGGGCAGACTCCCTTAACACTTCACTTGAGGAATCCCAGTTCACTCATACCTTCACAGAGGTAACAGCTCAAATTGCCGCTGCGGCGGAGTACCTCATCCAGGCCTTCATGGACGCTGCTACCTGCGCAGCGTTTGCCGCCTCAAATACCATAGCCATCCGTAGAGCACTCTGGCTCCGACAATGGTGAGTGGACTCTGCCTCCAAGAAGTCTCTCACGGGCCTTCCCTTTTTTCCAGACCGATTGTTTGGCGAACGTCTGGACAAGTTCATTTCTGACGCCACAGGAGGAAAGAGTACCTCCCTCCCCCAGCTGAAGTCCAGGACGTCCTTCACCAGACGTCCACAGTCCTCGTTCCACTCCTTTCGGAACTCATTTGGTTGGTCGACATCCCGTGCTGTCCCCGCCACCAGCCGCGGACTACGCAGGGACCGACCTTCTCAGCTCTCCCCGAAACCCACTTTGTCATGGCAGCCTAGACCGAAACAGTCCAGGACTAGGGAGACTCGGCCACGACGTTTTCCCCCCTCATGACTCCTTCGGCGCCCCGGAAGACACACTCATTATAGGAGGTCGACTGCGGCTCTTTCAACACATCTGGGCTGCCGCCTCAGACGACAAATGGGTGCGAGACCTTGTGTCTTCCGGTTACCACATAGAATTTCGGACCAGACCCCCGAGTCGGTTCTTTCTCTCAAACCCCCCAAAGACTCGAAAACGACGCAAAGCTTTTTTCTCAGCAATCCACTCGCTCCAAACAGCAGGAGTTATAATACCTGTCCCAGACGACGAGAAGTTCGGGGGGTTTTATTCCAACCTCTTTGTGGTCCCCAAAAAGGATGGGTCAGTTCGACCCATCCTGGACCTCAAACACCTAAACAAACATGTGCACGTACGGAGATTCAGAATGGAGTCCCTAAGGTCCATTATTGCATCCATGGTCAAAGGGGAATTCCTCGCCTCCATAGACATCAAGGACGCGTACCTGCACATACCCATCACCCCAGATCACCAAAAGTTCCTCCGCTTCGCAATTCAGGACTCCCACTTTCAATTCGTAGCTCTACCCTTCGTCCTTGCCACCGCACCAAGGGTCTTCACCAAAGTCATGGCGGCCGCCATGAGCGTCCTTCACGCCAGGGGAGTAGTCGTTCTCCCTTACTTGGACGACCTCCTCATCAAGGCCCCCTCCTTCCGCGACTGCTCAACCAGCGTACAGATCACTGTGGACACCCTATCCCGCTTAGGGTGGCTAGTGAATCTGGACAAATCATCCCCGATCCCATCACGATCCATCACCTTCCTGGGCATGTCCCTGGACACCCGTCGGGGCTTGATCCTTCTCCCTCAGGACAAGGCAATCGCTCTTCAACGAGCGGTACGCTGCCTTCTACGTCCTCCGTCTCGCTCCATTCGATTCAGCATGAAGGTGCTCGGCAGGATGGTGGCGGCTATGGAATCAGTACCCTTTGCTCAACTGCACCTCCGCCTACTGCACCTAGCCCTTCTAGCGGCCTGGGACAAGAGCCCCTTCTCCCTGGACAGACATCTTCACCTGACGCCTTCAGTCAGGTACGCACTCCGCTGGTGGCTTCGGTCCTCATCCCTATCGAAGGGGAGATCTTTTCTCCCAGTGAACTGGCTGGTCCTGACCACGGACGCCAGCCTCCTAGGCTGGGGAGCAGTGTACCAGCACCACACTGCTCAAGGACGTTGGACGCCCCAGGAGTCTTTCCTACCCATAAACATCCTGGAACTCCGCGCGATCTTCCTCGCGCTCAGTGCGTTCTGCCCTCTGCTAGCGGGTCGTCATATTCGAGTCCAATCAGACAATGCGACAGCTGTAGCCTATATCAATCGGCAGGGGGGCACCCGCAGCAAAGCGGCTTATCTCGAGGCCCACAAGATCCTCAGCTGGGCCGAATCGACGGGATCAGTGATATCAGCGGTACACATACCGGGGGTAGAAAACTGGGCAGCAGACTTTCCAGGTCGCCAAGGCCTGGCCGCCGAAGAATGGTTTCTCCACCCAGATGTGTTTCTACACATCTGCACTCGCTGGGGCACACCAGACGTGGACCTAATGGCCTCAAGGTTGAATGCAAAGGTACCCGCGTTCATAGCCAGGTCACGCGACCCGCAGTCCATCGGCGCAGATGCTCTAGTCTGCTCCTGGCACCACTTCCGCCTGCCTTACATATTTCCACCTCTACCCCTGCTGCCGCGGGTAATCAGGAAGATCAAGGCAGAGGGAGTCCCCGGACTGGCCCAGGCGCGCCTGGTATGCCGAATTAGTACAAATGCTCACAGACGCACCGTGGCGCCTTCCAGACATCCCAGACTTGCTGACCGAAGGGCCCATTTCCCATCAGAACTCCAGAGCCCTGAAGCTGACGGCATGGCCATTGAGACCTGGGTATTAACAAGAGCGGGATTCTCTCCCGCGGTTATTTCCACCATGATCAGTGCCCGAAAGCCTGCTTCATCCCGCATTTACCACCGTACGTGGAAAATCTTCCTTTCATGGTGCAGGGAAACTAACGTCCAGCCTATGCCTCCGGCCATCCCCAGAATTCTCGACTTTCTACAGTCTGGCTTGCAAGTGGGGTTGGCTCTCAGTTCCCTTAAAGGGCAGGTTTCAGCGCTCTCAATCTTCTACCAATGCCGCCTGGCTCAAAAACCGCAAGTCAAGACCTTCCTCCAGGGCGTTTCCCATCTAGTTCCCCCGTACAAACGGCCGCTGGAACCATGGGACCTCAACCTCGTTCTGGATGGTCTCCAGAGGTCTCCCTTTGAACCCCTCAAGGAATCCTCCCTTGCTCTTCTGTCCTGGAAGGTAACATTCCTGGTGGCAATTGCGTCCATCAGACGGGTTTCGGAGCTAGCAGCACTCTCTTGCCGCGAGCCTTTTCTGATCTTTCACCAGGACAAGGTGGTTCTGCGCCCCCTTCCGGATTTCCTTTCAAAGGTTCTTACCCAGTTTCATTTGAACGAGGACATTGTTCTGCCTTCCTTTTGTCCACACCCGGTTCATAGGGTGGAAAGGTCTCTGCATTTGTTACACCTTCGTCAGAGCTCTCAGATATTAAGTATCCAGGACAGCCCCCTTTAGGAAAACTGACTCTTTGTTCGTCATTCCTGAGGGTCCAAAGAAGGGACAGGCAGCTTCAAAGGTGACGCTGGCTCGCTGGATTCGCTCTGCGATCCAGGAAGTCTACCGCTTGCAACTCAAGCCCATTCCTAGTGGGCTGCGGGCTCATTCTACGCGAGCAGTTGGTGCTTCGTGGGCCATTCGGCATCAGGCTTCAGTGGAACAGGTGTGTAAGGCTGCGACCTGGTCTAGCCTACATACGTTTTCAAAGCATTACAGAGTCCATACCCAGGTTTCAACTGAGGCAAATCTGGGTAGGAAAATTCTGCAAAAGGCAGTAGAGCACCTCTCTCAGTAGGCGCTCCAGGCTGTCTGGGACTGGTTCCTAGTCCTTGGGTTGTGTTGTCTTCTTTTATGTTTCCCACCCATGGACTGCTTTAGGACGTCCCATGGTCCTGTGTCCCCCAATGAGGTGTCAGAGAAAAGCGGATTTTTGTGTACTCACCGTAAAATCGTTTTCTCTTAGCCATCATTGGGGGACACAGCACCCACCCTGTTTCCCTGTTGGGCCTTGGTTCTCTCAGTACTTTATTTGTTTATGACTCTTTTTTTCTCATGTTCCTCTGTTGAGGTAAGTTTTTACTGGCTTTTTCTCCTACTGCTTGTGTACTAAAAGTGAGCTTGCCTGGCCCGGCCAGGGGGTGTATACTGCAGAGGAGGGGCTATGCTTTTGCATCTACTTAGTGTCCTCCTATGGATAGGCAGCATAACACCCATGGTCCTGAGCCCCCAATGATGGCTAAGAGAAAACGATTTTACGGTGAGTACACAAAAATCCGTTTTTTTACACCAATCTAAATGCAGACAGCATGTGCATCTAGATTGAAAGCTGTCTTTTATAGTCCGAGTCTGTCCAACACTAGTCAATAGACAAACAAAAAGTGCATAGTGCTCATATTGTTGTGTAAGCAGAAATATGATATGTAAAATAAAACATGACATGCCATAAGGCAAGCAAAGTCAAGAAATTAAAAAACTAAATTATTGCGTAAATGTATTAAATATTAGTTGTATCCTAACTGTGATGAAATTGTTGTGCAATGTTTTTCTCCACTTTTCTTAGATAATAATCTTTTTTCTTATTTTCTCATAGGCATTTCATTCAGGGAAAAGACCCAATCAAAGTCAACATCTAAGTCACTGAGCGGGTCGAGTGAAATACCTCAGAATTTGCAGACCACCTCAGGTATGGTTTTAGCATATACAGATCTCTAAATTATGGATAAAAAACAATTAAAAATAGTTTTAACACAAACAGACCCATTCTCACACCACATAAAAATACCCAATTAAATAAAGCAGCCAAAGCTCTCATTGAGCCCAATAGGAGTCATTGTGTCCAATCTATAAATCCAATGACTCAAGTTGCGCAAGGGCCTTGAATAGGTTACCACCTCTAACCTCTGATCTATGGCCTTTATAATTAATTTGCTTGAGTCAGATTTATGTTACAATTGGACATGTTTTGGTAGGGTTTTTAGGTGTTCCATCTCATGCAGAGTCTTTGTTTTCTCAATGTCCCTGATGTGCTCACGGACTCCCACCTTTAACCCCCTAACCTCTGGACGATTTTTCCGTTTTTGTTTTTTGCTCCCCATTTCCAAAAGCTGTAACTTTTTATTTTTCCGTCAATTTTGCCATGTGAGGGCTTGTTTTTTGCAGGACGTATTGATCTTTTAAATAAAACCATGAGTTTTGCCATGTATGGTACTGAAAAACTGCAAAAAATTTCCAAGTACGGAAAAATTGCAAAAATGTGCGATTATTGTACAACTGTTTGTGGGGTACTTTATTCACCATGTTCACTGTATGGTATAACTGATGTGTGGGTGTGATGCTTCATGTCAGTACGAGTTTGTAGATACCAAACGTGAATAGGTTTACTTTGAGCTAAGTGATTAAAATATTTCAAAAGTTTGTCCCAAAAAAGTGGTGCCCTCTTCGCGCCATTTTCTGCGACTCAGTGTTCTCATTTTTCGGTATATGGGGCTCAATTATGGCTTATTTGTTGCATCTCTGACTGACGTTTTTAACTGTACCATTTTTGCAGAGATGCTACGTTTTGACCCCCTGTTATTGCATTTCGCTTAAAATTTGCGATGACCAAAAAACTTAACTTTGGCGTTTGGAAGGTGTTTTTTTTTGCCGCTACGCCGTTTACCTATCAGGTTAATTGATTTCATATTTTGATACAGTGGGCATTTCTGAACTCGGCGATTCCAAAAAAGATTATATTTTTTATTTTTTTAACCCTTTGATTTTCAGTGGGGCGAATGGGGAGTGATTTTAAACTTTTGTTTTTTATTTTATTTTTTACAACTTTTTTTTAAACTTTTTTTATTTGACTTGTCGCCCCTAGGGGATTATAAGCATTATCCGTCTGATCGCTTTTTCATTCCTGCTGGTCAGAGCTGCAGAGCTCTCATCAGCTGAAATGCTGCTTTCCTGTTACAGCCAGACAGCTGTAACAGAAAGTGAGTTATGATAGTGACAGGAGTCATCACATAACCGTGTGCTACCATGGCAACCATCGGCTTTTCGTGATCGCGTTACGGAGCCTCCGATGGAGGCGGGTAAAGGCTATTTTCCCCGCCGTAGCCATTTACATCTCGCTGTCAGTATTTGAGCGGGTCCACCCGCGCTTGTAAGCCACACATGTCTGCTGTTCAAATCAGCAGAAGTGCGGGATTCGCCACCAGCTTATTACAACAGCAGACAGTGATTACACCGACATTATCTGGGACGTACCCAGTGCGTCCAATGTCTGTAAGAGGTTAAGTCCCTTGTGGTCATTCCTATGTAGATTTTCTGGCATGGATACTGGGCGTAATAAATCACGCCCTTAGAAGCACAAGTATGTAGGTGATTAATTTTGTAAGTTTGTGTTCCTTCCGATTTTTTAATGGGAACCTGTCACCAGATTTGGGGACTATAGGCTGTGGCCAATATCACTGAGTTCTTATATACAGTATTCCAAAATACTATATATGAAAGCCCAGGATGCTCTGTATAACATAAAAAAACACTTTTGTAATACTCACTTAGGGGGCGGTCCGTTCCGATGGGTGTCGCTGCTCTCCAGTGCGGCGCCTCCTCTCTGCTGCAATCTTCGGCCTCCTTCTTCCCAGTCCAGTGTGGATGATGCGTCTACGTCATCCACACAAGCCGACATTGTGGTCCTGCGCAGGCGCACTTTGATTTGCCCTCCTGAGGGCAGATCAACATACTGTAATGCACAAGTGCGAGGAAAGGTTAATGACTGCTGTTATTCACCCCTTATAATCCTAATTGCCACCGTACCAGGGCAATCGGAAAGAGTCGGGTTAAGTGCTGGAATTGTCACATCTAATGAATGTGACAATCCACGGTGGCTGCGGTCTGCTATTTTTAGGCTGGGGGGGCATAATAACCATGGACAGACCAATCCTGAGAATACCAGCTCCCAGCTGTCCGCTTATCATGACTGGTACCAAAATGGGGGGGAATAAAGGACCGCAGACCATTTTTTAAAAATTATTTATTTAAATATTTTTTGTTTTTAAAAGCCGCATGTGGTTCCTTTTTTTTTTGATACACAGCCAAGATAACATGCAAAGTTGGGGGCTGCAGCTGTATGTAAATATTAATTGTATCCTAACTATAATGAAATTGTTGTACAATGATTTTCTCCACTTTTCTTAGATAATAATCTTTTTTTCTTATTTTCTCATAGGCACTTCATTCAGGGAAAAGACCCAATCAAAGTCAACATCTAAGTCACTGAGCGGGTCGAGTGAAGTACCTCAAAATTTGCAGACCACCACAGGTATGGTTTTAGCATATACAGATCTCTAAATTATGGATAAAAAAAAACAATTAAAAACAGTTTTAACACAAACAGTCCAATTCTCACACCACATAAAAATACCCAATTAAAGAAAGCAGCCAAAGCTCTCATTGAGCCCAATAGGAGTCCTTGTGTCCAATCTATAAATAAAGTGACTCAAGTTGCGCAAGGGCCTTAAATAGGTTACCACCTCTAACCTCTGATCTATGGCCTTTATAATTAATTTGCTTGAGTCAGATTTATGGTACAATTGGAAATGTTTTGGTAGGGTTTTTAGGTGTACCGTCTCTTTTTCTCAATGTCCCTGATGTGCTCACGGACTCCCACCTTTAACCCCCTAACCCCTGGACGATTTTTCCATTTTTGTTTTTTGCTCCCCTTCTTCCGAAAGCTGTAACTTTTATTTTTCCATCAAACTTGCCATGTGAGGACTTGTTTTTTGCAGGACGTATTGATCTTTTAAATAAAACCATGAGTTTTACCATATATTGTACTGGAAAACTGCAAAAAATTTACAAGTACGGAAAAGTTGCAAAACAGTGCGATTGTACAACTGTTTGTGGGGTACTTTATTCACCATGTTCATTGTGTGGTATAACTGATGTGTGGGTGTGATGCTTCATGTCAGTACAAGTTCATAGATACCAAACATGAATAGGTTTACTTTAATCTAAGTGATCAAAATATTTTAAAATTTGTCCCAAAAAACTGGTCCACTTTTTCCACCATCTTCTGTGACTCGTAGTGTTCTTATTTTTCGGGATATGGGGCTCATTGATGGCTTATTTCTTGCGTCTTGTGCTGACATTTTTAACTGTAGCATTTTTGCGCAGATGCTACTTTTTGACCCCCTGTTATTGCATTTTGCTGAAAATGTGCGACGACCGGAAAACTTATCTGGCATTTGGAAGGTTTATTTTGCCGCTACGCCGTTTACCTATCAGGTTAATTGATTTTATGTTTTGATAGATTGTACATTATGAACTCGGCGATTCCAAATAAGTGTAAACTTTTTATTTCTTTGTCGCTCCATTGGGAGACCCAGACAATTGGGTGTATAGCTTATGCCTCCGGAGGCCACACAAAGCACTACACCAAAAGTGTAAAGCCCCTCCCCTTCTGCCCATACACCCCCCGTGCATCACGGGCTCCTCAGTTTTTATGCTTTGTGCGAAGGAGGCTGACATCCACGCATAGCTCCACATCTTAGTCAGCAGCAGCTGCTGACTAGGTCGGATGGAAGAAAAGAGGGCCCATAACAGGGCCCCCAGCATGCTCCCTTCTCACCCCACTCTGGTCGGCGGTGTTGTTAAGGTTGAGGTACCCATTGCGGGTACACGGCAGGAGCCACATGCTGTTTTCCTTCCCCATCCCTTAATGGGCTCTGGGTGAAGTGGGATCTAATCGGTCTCCAGGCACATGAGACCGTGCTCCCTCCGCAGCCCCTGGGGAATCTGCTGGACAGGAGCCGGGTATCGTCAGGGACAAGGCCCTGCTACTGAGAGGTACTCTGTGTCCCCGTGGGGACCGCGCATGGAGCGCTTGTGCCATACACACTGCAGCACTGCTGGGTGTGTTAGTGCACCGGGGACTACCGCGCCGGCCGCGCTGTGAGGTACTCTGTGTCCCCGTGTGGACCGCGCATGGAGCGCTTGTGCCAATACACATTGCAGCACTGCTGGGTGTGTTAGTGCGCCGGGGACTACCGCGCGGCCGCGCTTATATGCCGGCCGCGCTTATAACTTTAGTCCCCGGCTTCTGCGGCCTAGTACCGCATATTCCCGCCCACAGGCCTGCCAGTCAGGGGAAGGGCGGGACGCTGCACAGATCGTCAGCGCTGAGGGCTGGAGCATACATTAGTATCCTCCTCCCCCCTCACTCAGTACACTGGGGCACTAGATTCCCGCACTTTCTTGGGCACGCCCACGGTCCCCTCCTCCCCACAGAACGCCGACAGCCATTCCTGTCAGCGATTCAGACTCTGGAGAGGAGAGACAACACAGGGAGACCCAGGCAGGGAATCTGGTGATCACACAACCGCTCTGAGCGGTCGGTAAGCAGCACCTGTGGTGCTGGCCCCACTGAGTACCGAAGTGTATATATATATATAGGCTTATAGGCTATACATTTGCACTGTCCGGTCGCTCTGTTGATTTTTGGCTATATACCCTCCTGGATTGTTCTCAGAGGAGACAACAGCATGTCGTCTGCAAAAAGCAAGGGTGCCAAAGCACAGGCGTACTTTGCAACCTGTACCTCATGTGCAGCCATACTACCGGCAGGTTCCACTGACCCAAAGTCAAATCTGACACCGGCCCAATCACTGACATATCTTGGCATGGAGTTTCATACTCTCTCAGCGATAGTGAAGCTTCCGCTGAACAAACAGCGTTCACTACAGACAGGGGTGCAATCTCTCCTTCAAGGCCAGTCACACCCTCTGAGGCGCCTCATGCACTTCCTAGGGAAGATGGTAGCAGCAATGGAGGCAGTTCCTTTTGCGCAGTTTCACCTGCGCCCACTTCAATAGGACATTCTCCGCAAATGGGACAGGAAGTCGACGTCCCTCGACAGGAATGTCTCCCTTTCGCGGGCAGCCAAGGCTTCCCTTCAGTGGTGGCTTCTCCCCAATTCTCTGTCGAAGGAGAAATCCTTCCTGCCCCCATCCTGGGCGGTGGTCACGACGGACGCGAGCCTGTCAGGGTGGGGAGCGGTCTTTCTCCACCACAGGGCTCAGGGTACTTGGACTCAGATAGAGTCCTCCCTTCAGATCAATGTTCTGGAGATAAGGGCAGTGTATCTTGCCCTAAAGGCGTTCCAGCCGTGGCTGGAAGGCAAACAGATCCGAATTCAGTCGGACAACTCCACAGCGGTGGCATACATCAACCACCAAGGCGGGACACGCAGTCGGCAAGCCTTCCAGGAAGTCCGGCGGATTCTGCTGTGGGTGGAAGCCACAGCCTCCACCATATCCGCAGTTCACATTCCGGGCGTAGAAAACTGGGAAGCAGACTTTCTCAGTCGCCAGGGCATGGACGCAGGGGAATGGTCCCTTCACCCGGACGTTTTTCAGGAGATCTGTTGCCGCTGGGGCATGCCGGACGTCGACCTAATGGCGTCCCGGCACAACAACAAGGTCCCGGCATTCATGGCACAGTCTCAAGATCACAGAGCTTTGGCGGCAGACGCCTTAGTTCAGGATTGGTCGCAGTTTCAACTCCCTTATGTGTTTCCTCCTCTGGCACTGTTGCCCAGAGTGTTACGCAAGATCAGGGCCGACTGCCGCCGCGCCATCCTCGTCGCTCCAGACTGGCCGAGGAGGTCGTGGTACCCGGATCTGTGGCATCTCACGGTCGGCCAACCGTGGGCACTACCAGACCGACCAGACTTGCTGTCTCAAGGGCCGTTTTTCCATCTGAATTCTGCGGCCCTCAACCTGACTGTGTGGCCATTGAGTCCTGGATCCTAGCGTCTTCGGGGTTATCCCAAGAGGTCATTGCCACTATGAGACAGGCTAGGAAACCAACGTCCGCCAAGATCTACCACAGGACGTGGAAGATATTCCTGTCGTGGTGCTCTGCTCAGGGCTTTTCTCCCTGGCCATTTACCTTACCCACTTTTCTGTCCTTCCTTCAATCCGGATTGGAAAAGGGTTTGTCGCTCGGCTCCCTTAAGGGACAAGTCTCTGCGCTCTCTGTGTTTTTTCAGAAGCGCCTAGCCAGACTTCCACAGGTACGCACGTTCCTGCAGGGGGTTTGTCACATCGTCCCTCCTTACAAGCGCCCGTTAGAACCCTGGGATCTGAACAGGGTACTGATGGCTCTTCAGAAACCACCGTTCGAGCCAATGAGGGATATTTCTCTCTCACGCCTTTCGCAGAAAGTGGTCTTCCTAGTAGCAGTCACATCACTTCGGAGAGTGTCTGAGCTAGCTGCACTGTCATGCAAAGCTCTTTTCCTGGTGTTTCACCAGGACAAGGTGGTTCTGCGTCCGGTTCCGGAATTTCTCCCTAAGGTGGTATCCCCCTTTCATCTCAATCAGGATATCTCCTTACCTTCTCTTTGTCCACATCCAGTTCACCAATGTGAAAAGGATTTGCACTTGTTGGATCTGGTGAGAGCACTCAGACTCTACATTTCTCGTACGGCGCCCCTGCGCCGCTCGGATGCACTCTTTGTCCTTGTCGCTGGCCAGCGTAAAGGGTCACAGGCTTCCAAATCAACCCTGGCTCGGTGGATCAAGGAACCAATTCTCGAAGCCTACCGTTCCTCTGGGCTTCCGGTTCCCTCAGGGCTGAAGGCCCATTCTACCAGAGCCGTGGGTGCGTCCTGGGCTTTGCGGCACCAGGCTACGGCTCAGCAGGTGTGTCAGGCGGCTACCTGGTCGAGCCTGCACACTTTCACGAAACACTATCAGGTGCATACCTATGCTTCGGCAGATGCCAGCCTAGGTAGGCGAGTCCTTCAGGCGGCGGTTGCCCACCTGTAGGAAGGGGCCGTTTTACGGCTCTATTACGAGGTATTATTTTACCCACCCAGGGACTGCTTTTGGACGTCCCAATTGTCTGGGTCTCCCAATGGAGCGACAAAGAAGAAGGGAATTTTGTTTACTTACCGTAAATTCCTTTTCTTCTAGCTCCAATTGGGAGACCCAGCACCCGCCCCTGTTCCCTTCGGGCTGTTGTTCTTTGTGTACACATGTTGTTCATGTTGAATGGTTTCAGTTCTCCGATATTCCT
Source organism: Anomaloglossus baeobatrachus (assembly GCF_048569485.1). Classification (NCBI taxonomy): domain Eukaryota; kingdom Metazoa; phylum Chordata; class Amphibia; order Anura; family Aromobatidae; genus Anomaloglossus; species Anomaloglossus baeobatrachus. The sequence continues at coordinate 123,913 of NW_027442120.1, read as the reverse complement.
TCGGATTGAATTTACTTTAAACCAATTTATTATTTTTTCCTCCTTCTTGCTTTTGCACCAAAACTGAGGAGCCCGTGATGCACGGGGGGTGTATGGGCAGAAGGGGAGGGGCTTTACACTTTTGGTGTAGTGCTTTGTGTGGCCTCCGGAGGCATAAGCTATACACCCAATTGTCTGGGTCTCCCAATTGGAGCTAGAAGAAAAGGAATTTACGGTAAGTAAACAAAATTCCCTTCTTTTTTTTTAACCTTTGATTTTCAGTGGGGCTAATGGGGAGTGATTTATACTGTTAATTGTTTTTTAATTTTTTTAAATTTTTTTAAAACTTATTTTTTAACTTTTTTTTATTTTAATAGAGCACCTAGTGGACTATAAGCATTAACCGTCTGATCGCTTTATAATTTCTGCTGGTCAGAAATGTAGACTTTCTGGCACAGATAATGGGCGTAATAAATCACGCCCTTAGAAGCACATGTATGTTGGTGATTTATTTTGTAAGTTTGTGTTCCTCCGATTTTTTTTTAATGGGAACCTGTCACCAGATTTAGGGACTATAAGCTGAGGCCAATACCACTGAGTTGTTATATAGAGCATTCTTGAATACTGTATAAAAGAGCCAAGGCCGCTCTGTATAACGTAAAAAACACTTGTATAATACTCACCTAGAGGGTGGTCTGGTTCGATGGGTATCGCTGCTCTCCAGTGAGGCGCCTCCTCTTTCGGTTCCCACGCACCCTCTCTGCTGCGATATTCGGCCTCCTTCTTCCCAATCGAGTGGGGATGATGCGTCTACATCATCCACACAAGCTGACATTGCGGTCCTGAGCAGACAAACTTTGATCTGCCCTGCTGAGGGCAGATCAAAGTACTGTAATGCACAGGCCTTATTACCCCATTTGCCACTGCACCAGGGCAATTGGAAAGAGTCGGGTAAAGTGCCGACATTGTCACATATAATGAATGTGATAATCCTGGGTGTCTGTGGGCTGCTATTTTTAGGCTGGGGGTGCCACAATAACCATGGGCCGATCCATCCTGAGAATACCAGCTACCAGCTGTCCGCTTATCATGACTGGGTATCAAAAGAGGGGAGAAGGAAGGACCGCAGAACATTTTTTTAAAAAATATTTATTGAAATATTTTTTATTTTTAAAAGCCGCATGCGGTTCCTTTTATTTTGATACACAGCCATGATAACGTGCAAAGTTGGGGGCTGCCTGCAGCTGTATGCCTTGTCCTTGTTGGGGCGACACTACGCCATTTTTTTTAATTTATTTATTTTTACACCAATCTAGATGCAGACAGCATGTGCATCTAGATTGAAAGCTGTCTTTTACAGTCCGAGTCCATCCATCACTAGTCAATAGACAAACAAAAAGTGCATAGTGCTCATATTGTTGTGTAAACAGAAATATGATATGTAAAATTAAAAATGACATGCCAGAAGGCAAGCAAAATCAAGAAATTCAAAAAACAAAATTATTAAGTAAATGTATTAAATATTAGTTGTATCCTAACTATAATGAAATTGTTGCACAGTGGTTTTCTTCACTTTGCTTTTTTCTTATTTTCTCATAGGCACTTCATTCAGGGAGAAGACCCAATCAAAGTCAACATCTAAGTCACTGAGCGGGTCGAGTGAAGTACCTAAAACTTTGCAGACCACCGCAGGTATGGTTTTAGCATATACACATCTCTAAATTATCGATAAAAAAAACAATTAAAAATAATTTTAACACAAACAGTCCCATTCTCACACCACATAAAAATACCCAATTAAAGAAAGCAGCCAAAGCTCTCATTGAGCCCAATAGGAGTCATTGTGTCCAATCTATAAATCTAATGACTCAAGTTGCGCAAGGGCCTTAAATACTGTCATATGAAAAAGTTTGGGCACCCCTATTAATGTTAACCTTTTTTCTTTATAACAATTTGGGTTTTTGCAACAGCTATTTCAGTTTCATATATCTAATAACTGATGGACTGAGTAATATTTCTGGATTGAAATGAGGTTTATTGTTCTAACAGAAAATGTGCAATCCGCATTTAAACATAATTTGACCGCTGCAAAAGTATAGGCACCTCAACATAAAAGTGATATAAATATTTTGTAGATCCTCCTTTTGCAAAAATCACAGCTTCTAGTCACTTCCTGTAGCTTTTAATGAGTTCCTGGATCCTGGATGAAGGTATATTTGACCATTCCTGTTTACAAAACAATTCCAGTTCAGTTAAGTTTGATGGTCGCCGAGCATGGACAGCACGCTTCAAACCATCCCACAGATTTGCAATGATATTCAGGTCTGAGGACTGGGATGGCCATTCCAGAACATTGTAATAGTTCCTCTGCTTGAATGCCTGAGTAGATTTGGAGCGGTGTTTTGGATCATTGTTTTGCTGAAATATCCATCCCCTGCGTAACTTCAACTTCGTCACTGATTCTTGCACATTATTGTCAAGAATCTGCTGATACTGAGTTGAATCCATGCGACCCTCAACTTTAACAAGATTCCCGGTGCCGGCATTGGCCACACAGCCCCAAAGCATGATGGAACCTTCATCAAATTTTACTGTGGGTAGGTAGCAAGTGCTTTTCTTGGAATGCCGTGTTTTTTTGCCTCCATGCATAACGCCTTTTTGTATGACCAAACAACTCAATCATTGTTTCATCAGTCCACAGGACCTTCTTCCAAAATGTAATTGGTTTGTCCAAATGTGCTTTTGCATACCTCAGGCGACTCTGTTTGTGGCGGGCTTGCAGAACTGGCTTCTTTCGCATGACTCTCCCATACAGCTTCTCCTTGTGCAACGTGTGCAACGTGCACTGTATTGTTGACCGATGCACATTGACACCATCTGCAGCAATACTGTTTAATATTGTTTAATATTATTTATTTAAATAACTAAAAAAAAAAATGGGCTTCTCTGTATTTTGATTGCCTGACATCACAGTACTGTAAAAATAAATAAATCATTAAAAAAATGACATAGTGCTGCGCGGTATTTTTCATTCTCAGAGCAGATAAAGCAGACTGCTAGGGGCTACCACCCCCATCTGCCTGATTTACCTTGGCTGGCAATCAAAATACAGAGAAGCCCATTATTTTTTTTATAAAAAAAATAATTAAAAAAAAATGCGTGGGCTCCTGCCGTATTTTGATTGTCAGTCAGATAAAGCCAGGCAGCTGGGGGCTGGGAATCTCGGCAGCCCAAAGCCACCCCTTGAAATGGCACATTGTTCCTTAGTGCCGTTTCCAAGCGCTTTACACGGCTCGTCCAGCGGCCATGATGACGGTGGTTTATTGGGTAATAAAGGGGTTATTACCAGCTTTGTATTCTCAGATAGTACTAAGCCCGAAATTCATTGTGTCACGCCAAATTAGACATGGCCACCATGAATTTCTAGGAAACAGTAAAAAAAAACACAACAAAGAGAATTTTTTTTTACTAGAAATAAAACAAAAAAAACTTTAGAGAATCTGTCTTTATTATAAAAAAATCCTTAGTCTGACGTAATCCACTGGGACAGCAAAGTCAACTCTGCATCATCACTTGCACAGACACAGTCTTTACACAGTGAGAAGCAAAGCGCAATGTCAACTCTGCTTCATCACTGTGCACAGACACAATCTAAACACAATGAGAAGCAAAGCGCAAAGTCAACTCTGCTTCATCACTCTGTACAGACAGTCTATACAGTGAGAAGCAGAGAGAGCAATGAACAATGTCAACTCTGCTTCATCACTCTGAACGTCCCAGAAAGCTCGTGTTCGGGGTCGTGTGCACGAACACCATGTATTCGGTACGCACCCCCAACTTTACAGTTCGGGTTCGTCCATCCCTAGTTACCACCTCTAACCTCTGATCTTTGTTGCGGCTCTGGTATTTAGTGATATTAATCATGTTCCTTCTGACAACTGCTTTTTCAGGTTTGTCTCGGTCTGGAGAGGCTGGGGACATATACATCACAGGAGGGGCTGGGGCATACACATCACAAGAGGGGCTGGGGCATACACATCCAAGGAGGGACTGAGGGTGTATATATCACAGGAGGGGTGTATACATCACAGGAGATGCTGGACGCGGATAGCACTGTCGGCAGCACAGACAGCACTAGATGGCAGCATGAACAGCACTAGGTGGCACAACGGACAGCACTAGGTGGCACAATGGACAGCACTAGGTGGCAGCACGAACGCCAGTAGGTGGCATCCTGGACAACACTAGGTGGCAGCACGGAGAGCACTAGGAGGTAACACAAAGAGCACTAGGTGGCAGCATAGAGAGCACGAAGAGGCAGCATAGAGAGCACGAAGAGGCAGCATGAAGAGCACTAGGAGGCAGCGCGGAGAGCACTAAGTGGCAGCACGGAGCGCACCAGGTGGCAGCTCGGAGAGCATTAGGTGGCAGCTCGGAGAGCACTAGGTGGCAGCATGGACAGCACAAGGAGGCAGCATGGAGAGCACTATGTGGCAGCACTGACAGCACTAGGAGGCTGCACGGGTTACACAGCACTGAGGGGATACACACAGTACTAGGGGGTACACAGCTCTGGACAGGGGGGGACAGCGATAGGTGGCGTACTCACAGTACTGGAGGGAGGACTCACACAGCACAGGTCCAGGAGGCATGTACAGCAGGGAGGCATCTGCTGCGCCTCTTCTGTGACAGGAGCACAGCGCGCTGCTTACCCCTCCCACATGGTAAGCCCTGAGCACGCTAGCATAGGTCAGGGTTGAGCCTAGAATGTACAGGATGCAGTCAGGTCCCAAAAAGAGCCCCTACATTCTAGTACGGGCTGCAATCAGGATCTGGAAGAAGCCCGTACATTCTAGCATCTACGCAGAGTGAGTGCGCTTCCTCGCATCACGGACATGGATTTAAAGGAACGGCGGCTGGCAAGAGAACTGCGGTTACCTGTAATGTCCCCGGAGGCCGCAGAAAAAGTCATCGTGGGACGGTGGTTCCTCACCCCTTATCTAAGTGATTAAAATATTTCAAAAGTTTGTCCCAAAAAATGTGTTCACTGTTTGCATCATTTTCTGCGACTCGTAGTGTTCCCATTTTTCCGCAGATGCTACGTTTTGACCCCCTGTTATAGCATTTTGCTTAAAATTTGCGATGACCAAAAAACTTAACTTTGGCGTTTGGAAGGGTTTTTTTGCTGCTATGCCGTTTACCTATCAGGTTAATTGATTTTATATTTTAATACATAGGGCATTTCTGAACTCGGCGATTCCAAATAAGTTTATATTTTTTATTTTTTTAACCCTTTGATTTTCAGTGGGGCAAATGGGGAGTGATTTAAACTTTTGTTTTTTATTTTTTTTTTATTGTTTACAACTTATTTTTTAACTTTTTTTATTTACCTAGTCCCCCTAGTATCATAGTATCATAGTTTTTTTAAGGTTGAAGGGAGACTCTAAGGTGGGCTTTGCACACTACGACATCGCAGGTACGATGTCGGTGGGGTCAAATTGAAAGTGACGTACATCCGGCATCGCATGCGACATCGTACTGTGTAAAGCCTAGATGATACGATTAACGAGCGCAAAATCGTCGTAATCGTATCATCGGTGCAGCGTCGGCGTAATCCATAATTACGCTGACGCGACAGTTCGATGTTGTTCCTCGCTCCTGCGGCAGCACACATCGCTGTGTGTGTAGTCGCAGGAGCGAGGAACATCTCCTACGGCCGTCACCGAGGCTTCCGTAGGATATGCGTAAGGACGGAGGTGGGCAGGATGTTTACATCCTGCTCATCTCCGCCCCTCCGCCGCTATTGGCTGCCTGCCGTGTGACATCGCTATGACGCCGCACGACCCGCCCCCTTAGGAAGGAGGCGGGTCTCCGGCCACAGCGACGGTCGCAGGGCAGGTGAGTGCGTGTGAAGCTGGCGTAGCGATAATTTTCGCTACGCCAACTATCACACGATATCGTACCTGCGACAGGGGCGGGGACTATCGCGTGCGACATCGCAGCATCGGCTTGTGATGTCGCAACGTGCAAAGCCCGCCTAAGTCCATCTAGTTCAACCCGTAGCCTAACATGTTGATCCAGAGGAAGGCAAAAAAACCCCAATGTGGCAAACAAGTTCCAATGGGGAAAAAAAATCCTTCCTGACTCCACATACGGCAATCAGACTAGTTCCCTGGATCAACACCCTGTCATAAAATCTAATATACATAACTGGTAATATCACATTTTTCAAGAAAAGCATCCAGGCTCTGCTTAAATGTTAGTAGTGAATCACTCATTACAACATCATGCGGCAGAGAGTTCCATAGTCTCACTGCCCGTACAGTAAAGAATCCTCGTCTTTGATTATGATTAAACCTTCTTTCCTCAAGACATAGCGGATGCCCCCGTGTTCCAGTCGCAGGCCTAGGTGTAAAAAGATCTTTGGAAAGGTCTCTGTACTGTCCCCTCATATATTTATACTTTGTGATTAGATCCCCCCTAAGGCTTCGTTTTTCCAAACTAAATAACCCCAAGTTTAATAACCTTTCTTGGTATTGCAGCCCACCCTCTAATAATCTTGTTCGCTCTTCTCTGCACCCTCTCCAGTTCAGCTATGTCCTTTTTATATATCGGTGACCAGAATTGTACACAGTATTCTAAGTGCGGTCACACTAGTGACTTGTACAGAGGTAGAACTATATTTTTTTCATGAACACTTATACCTCTTTTAATACATCCCATTATTTTAATAGCCCTGGCAGCAGTTGCCTGACACTGACCACCAAAGTTAAGTTTACCATCCACCCATACACCCAAGTCTTTTTCTGTGTCTGTTTTACCCAGTGTTCTACAATTAAGTACATAATTATAATTTTTATTTCCTCTACCCAAGTGCATGACCTTACATTTATCTACATTAAACTTCAATTGCCACTTCTCAGCCCAATCCTCCAATTTGCATAATTCTCCCTGTAATATAAAATTATCCTCCTCTGTATTGATTACCCTGAAGAGTTTAGTATCATCTGCAAATATTAAAATTCTACTCCGCATGCCTCCAACAATGTCATTAATAAATATGTTGAAAAGAAGCGGGCCCAATACTGACCCCTGTGGTACCCCACTATGAACTGAGACCCAGTCCGAGTACATACCATTAATAACCACCCTTTGTTTCCTATCACTGAGCCAGTTTTTAACCCAGTTACACATATTTTCCCCTATCCCCATTATTCTCATTTTATGTACCAACCTTTCTTTGTCGCTCCATTGGGAGACCCAGACAATTGGGTGTATAGCTTCTGCCTCCGGAGGCCACACAAAGTATTACACTTTAAAAAGTGTAACCCCTCCCCTCTGCCTATACACCCTCCCGTGGATCACGGGCTCCTCAGTTTTATGCTTTGTGTGGAAGGAGGCACACATCCACTCATGCATTCTCATTTTAGTTATGTCGGTTGAAGAAAAGAGGGCCCCCACGGGGCCCCCGGCATGTTCCCTTCTCACCCCACTACGTCGGCGGTGTTGTTAAGGTTGAAGTACCCATTGTGGGTACAGAGGCTGGAGCCACATGCCGTCTCCTTCACCATCCCTTATGCGGCTCTGGAAGAAGTGGGATCCTAAGCGGTCATCCATTTACTGGGACCGTGCTCCATCTGCAGCCCCTGTGGGACCCTGCCGGACCGGAGCCTCTTCAACCTCAGGGACCGGGCCCTGCAACTCTAAGGTACTCTGTGTCCCCATAGGGGACTGTGCAGGGAGCGCACCTTCTTCCCGGAAGCCACGGTGGCTGCTGAATTCAGAGGCCGGTGGACTTCCGCGCCGACCGTGCCTGCTTGTCGGGCGCGGTCTCAAATTTAGTCCCCGGCGTCATCGCGGCCTAGTCACAAAAATCCCGCCCCCGGGCCTGCCTGTCAGGGGTAAGGGCGGGATTACCGACCTGACGTCGGATGTGAGGGCTGGAGCATCCTGCATGTTTCCTCCCCCCTCACTGATCACTGTGGGGACCCCAGATTCCCGCACTTTTCTGGCGCCGCCCACGGCTCCACTCCTGCCCTGAGAGCTCCGGCAGCCATTTTTTGGCATTCTGCCGGTGGAGGATTCTCAGTGAACAGCTCTGCATCTCCGGGGGATCCAAGGCAGGGAATCTGGAGGACACACACCGCTCGTTAGCGGTCGGTAAGCCACACCGGTCACCCGGTGCTGGTCCCCCTAGGGTGCCAGATTAGATACGTATATATCTATATCTATCTGTTCGGTCGGGCTGTATACCCCCTTCCCATATACCCTCAGTGATCACTCTCCTAGGAGACAACAGCATGTCGTCCACAAGGAGCAAAGCTGCTAAGGCACAGGGTTTTTTTGCGGCCTGTACCTCTTGTGGGGCTATGTTACCTGCGGGTTCCACCTACCCTCACTGTGAGCAATGCTCGACCCCTGTTTCGCTTGCTCAGCCGGAGCCTCGGACACTGGTGGGCCCCTCGGCTCATGTAGACCCCCCTGCTCCCCCTGACCAGGCTGCAGGGACAGAGTTCGCCTCTTTTGCTGAGAAACTCTCTGAGTCATTTTCTCAATCTATTGCACAGTCTATGGACAAATGGTCTTCTAAGCTGCTAGAGGCTTTGCAGTCCAGACCGGACCTTTCACAGGCCCCGGCCCCTGTTGGCTCGTCGCCTCCAGGCCCCTCTCGGTTCGCGCCGCAGCGCGCTCCCAGGTTGGCCCCTCGGTCTCAGGCGGAGGACTCCTGCCCGGACCGTAGTCCTAGACCGGCTAAGCGGGCTCGCTGGGACTCTTCACCGACTTCCTCTCGCGATCCCAGCTTGAGGACTCTCTGGAGGACGAGGCGGACATTGCAGCTCAGGGCTCTGACCCTGACGTCGCCCTTAACCTTGATACACCTGAGGGGGACGTCTTAGTAAATGATCTTATCTCGTCCATCAACCAGGTGTTAGATCTCTCTCCCCCGCCTCCTCCTGTAGAGGAGTCGGCGTCTCAGCAGGAGAAACACCAGTTTCGGTTCCCCAAACGTACACGCAATACGTTTTTTGATCACTCTAACTTCAGGGACGCTGTCCAGAAGCCCAGAGCGGCCCCGGACAAGCGCTTTACTAAGCGCCTCACTGACATGCGTTACCCCTTCCCATCTGAAGTAGTTAAGGGTTGGGCTCACTGTCCCAAGGTGGATCCTCCAGTCTCAAGATTGGCGGCTAGATCCGTGGTGTCGGTTGCAGATGGCTCATCGCTAAAGGATGCCACTGACAGACAGATAGAGCTCTTGGTGAAGTCCATCTATGAGGCCACGGGCGCGTCTTTTGCCCCGGCCTTTGCAGCCGTGTGGGCACTCCAAGGTATCTCGGCTTGTCTGACTGAGATTAATGCTGTCACACGTAATTCGGCTCCGCAAGTTGCGTCTTTGACCTCTCAGGCGTCAGCCTTTTCATCCTACGCCATGAACGCCGTCCTGGACTCTGCTAGCCGTACAGCTGTAGCATCCGCTAACTCTGTGGCAGTCCGCAGGGCCATGTGGCTATGCAAATGGAAGGCAGACTCGGCTTCCAAGAGGTTCTTAACCGGTTTGCCGTTTTCTGGCGACCGTTTGTTTGGCGAACGATTGGATGAGATTATTAAGGAATCCAAAGGAAAGGAATCCTCCTTACTCCAGGCCAAACCTAAGAGACCTCAACAGAGAAAGGTTCAATCGAGATTTCGGTCCTTTCGTCCCTCAGCCAAGTCCCAATCCTCTTCGTCCAACAGGCCGGAGAAAGGCCAGAGGAACTCCTATGCGTGGCGATCCAAGTCTCGCCCACAAAAGGCCGCAGGAGGCACTGCTTCCAAGGCGGCTTCCTCATGACTCTCGGCCTCCCCTGACCGCATCCTCGGTCGGTGGCAGGCTCTCCCGCTTTGGCGACGCCTGGTGGCCACATGTTCAAGACCGATGGGTGAGAGACATTCTGTCTCATGGTTACAGGATAGAGTTCAGCTCTCGTCCTGCGGCTCGCTTCTTCAGAACCTCTCCGCCCCCCGCTCAGGCCGACGCACTTTTTCAGGCAGTAGCCGCTCTAAAGATGGAAGGATTTGTGATCCCCGTTCCCCTTCAGGAACGTGGTCGCGGATTTTACTCCAACTTGTTCGTGGTGCCAAAAAAGGATGGGTCATTCCGTCCCGTTCTGGAAATCAAGCTACTCAACAGACATGTGAGAACCAGACGGTTACGGATGGAATCTCTCCGCTCGGTCATCGCCTCAATGTCACAAGGAGACTTCCTAGCATCGATCGACATCAAGGATGCTTATCTCCATGTACCGATCGCACCCGAGCATCAACGTTTCCTACGTTTCGCCATCGGGGACGAACATCTCCAGTTCGTGGCATTGCCTTTCGGCTTGGCTACAGCCCCACGGGTTTTCACCAAAGTCATGGCTTCCGTTGTGGCGGTCCTGCATTCTCAGGGCCACTCGGTGATTCCATACTTGGACGATCTCCTAGTCAGGGCCCCGTCTCGGGTGGCGTGTCAACAAAGTCTATCTGTCGCTCTGGCGACTCTCCAGCGGTTCGGGTGGATCATCAACTTCCCGAAATCCAAGTTGACACCGACCCAATCACTGACGTACCTTGGGATGGAGTTTCATACCCAGCAAGCGTTAGTCAAGCTTCCGAGCGACAAACAGCTTTCTCTGCAGGCAGGGGTGCAATCCCTTCTTCGGAGTCAGTCACACCCCTTAAGGCGCCTCATGCACTTCCTGGGGAAGATGGTGGCAGCTATAGAGGCAGTCCCGTTCGCACAATTCCATCTTCGGCCACTCCAATGGGACATTCTCCGCAAATGGGACAGGAGTTCGGCTTCCCTCGACAGGAACGTCTCTCTTTCCCTTGCAACCAAGACGTCACTTCAGTGGTGGCTCCTTCCCAATTCTCTGTCGCAGGGAAAATCCTTCCTACCCCCAACCTGGGCTGTGGTCACCACGGACGCGAGCCTGTCAGGGTGGGGAGCGGTTTTTCTCCACCACAGGGCTCAGGGAACCTGGACTCCGATAGAGTCATCCCTTCAGATCAATATTCTGGAGATAAGGGCAGTGTATCTAGCCCTATTGGCTTTTCATCGGTGGTTGGAGGGCAGGCAGATCTGTATTCAGTCGGACAACGCCACTGCCGTCGCATACATCAACCACCAAGGCGGCACTCGCAGTCGTCAAGCCTTCCAGGAAGTCCGACGGATTCTGCAGTGGGTGGAAGCCACAGCCTCCACCATCTCCGCAGTTCACATCCCGGGCGTAGACAACTGGGAAGCAGATTTTCTCAGTCGTCAGGGCATGGACGCGGGGGAATGGTCTCTGCACCCAGACGTTTTTCGAGAGATCTGTCGCCGCTGGGGAACGCCGGACGTCGATCTCATGGCGTCACGGCACAACAACAAAGTCCCGGCATTCATGGCACGGTCTCAGGATCACAGAGCTCTGGCGGCGGACGCGTTAGTTCAGGATTGGTCGCAGTTTCGACTGCCTTATGTGTTTCCCCCTCTGGCAATGCTGCCCAGAGTACTACGCAAGATGCGGTCCGACTGCCGTCGCGCCATTCTCGTCGCTCCAGACTGGCCGAGGCGGTAGTGGTATCCCGATCTGTGGCATCTCACGGTGGGTCAACCGTGGGCGCTTCCAGACCGTCCAGACTTGCTGTCACAAGGGCCGTTTTTCCATCTGAATTCTGTGGCCCTCAACCTGACTGTGTGGCCATTGAGTCCTGGCTCCTAGCGTCTTCAGGGTTATCTCAGGATGTCATTGCCACCATGAGACAGGCCAGGAAGCCTACGTCCGCCAAGATCTATTATAGGTCTTGGCAAATCTTCCTATCCTGGTGCGCTAATAACGGTTTTACTCCATGGCCGTTTGCCTTACCCACTTTTCTTTCATTCCTTCAATCCAGAATGGACAAGGGTTTGTCACTGGGCTCTCTCAAGGGCCAAGTATCGGCGCTCTCCGTGTTTTTTCAAAAGCGTCTAGCCAGGCTTACGCAGGTCCGCACGTTCCTGCAGGGAGTTTGCCACATAGTCCCACCTTACAAGCGTCCGCTGGAACCCTGGGATCTTAACAGGGTGCTAACGGCTCTTCAGAAACCACCTTTCGAGCCGCTGCGGGATGTCTCTTTATCACGTCTTTCGCAGAAGGTGGCCTTCCTAGTGGCAGTCACATCACTTCGGAGAGTGTCTGAGCTAGCAGCGCTGTCATGCAAAGCCCCCTTCCTGGTGTTTCACCAGGATAAGGTGGTTCTGCGTCCGGTCCCGGAATTTCTCCCTAAGGTGGTATCCCCTTTTCATCTCAATCAGGATATCTCCTTGCCTTCATTTTGCCCTAATCCAATTCACCAGTGTGAAAGGGATTTGCACTCTTTGGATCTTGTGAGAGAACTCCGGCTCTACGTGTCTCGCACGGCGCCCCTGCGTCGTTCAGATACGCTCTTTGTCCTTGTTGCTGGCCAGCGTAAGGGCTCGCAGGCTTCCAAGTCAACCTTGGCTCGGTGGATCAAGGAACCGATTCTCGAAGCCTACCGTTCTTCTGGGCTTCCGCTTCCTTCAGGGCTGAAAGCCCATTCTACCAGAGCCGTGGGTGCGTCCTGGGCATTGCGGCACCGGGCTACGGCTCAGCAGGTGTGTCAGGCAGCTACGTGGTCTAGTCTGCACACTTTCACGAAACACTATCAAGTGCATACTATGCTTCGGCAGACGCCAGTCTAGGTAGACGAGTCCTTCAGGCGGCGGTTGCCCACCTGTAAGAGGGGGCCGTTTTTCGGCTCTTTTTATTGAGGTATTCTTTTACCCACCCAGGGACTGCTCTTGGACGTCCCAATTGTCTGGGTCTCCCAATGCAGTGACAAAGAAGAAGGGAATTTTGTTTACTTACCGTAAATTCCTTTTCTTCTAGCTCCTATTGGGAGACCCAGCACCCGCCCCTGTACCCTTCGGGCTGGTTGTTTTTTTGTGTACACATGTTGTTCATGTTGAATTGTTCTTTTGGTTCATGGTTTGCAGTTCTCCGAACATCCTTCGGATTGCATTTACCCTAGACCAATTTATACGTTTTCTCCTTCCTGCTTTTGCACCAAAACTGAGGAGCCCGTGATCCACGGGAGGGTGTATAGGCAGAGGGGAGGGGTTACACTTTTTAAAGTGTAATACTTTGTGTGGCCTCCGGAGGCAGAAGCTATACACCCAATTGTCTGGGTCTCCCAATAGGAGCTAGAAGAAAAGGAATTTACGGTAAGTAAACAAAATTCCCTTCTTTGTGTGGCACCGTATCAAAAGCTTTTGAAAAGTCCATATACACAACATCCACTGCATTTCCCTGGTCCACGCATGAACTTACCTCTTCATAGAAGCTGATCAAATTAGTTTGACAGGATCGATCCCTCATAAACCCATGTTGATACTCTGTCATAAGGTTATTTTTCTTGAGATACTCCAGTATAGCATCTCTCAAGAAACCCTCAAGGATTTTACCAACCGTAGAGGTTAAACTTACCAACCTATAATTTCCCGGCTCAGTTTTTGTCCCCTTTTTGAATATTGGCACCACATTTGCTATGCGCCAGTCCTGCGGTACCGATCCTGTTATTAAGGAATCTGTGAAGATTAAAAATAATGGTCTATCTATCACAGAACTCAATTCCTGTAGTACTCTGGGGTGTATGTCATCCGGGCCCGGAGATTTGTCAACCTTAGTGATTTTGAGGCGGCGGCGTACTTCCTGCTGGGTTAAGCAGGTAATATTCAAGGGTGAATTTATGGTATCACTGGTCATGTCATCTGCCATAGCATTTTCTTGTATAAAAACCGTAGAAAAAAAGTAATTCAGCAGGTTGGCTTTACCCTCATCCCCCTCCACCATTTCAGCAAGACTATTTTTAAGGGGGCCAACACTATTGCTTTTCAGTTTTTTACTGTTTATGTAGTTAAAGAATATTTTAGGATTATTTTTACTTTCTCTCGTAATGAGTCTCTCTGTCTCAAACTTAGCTAACTTAATTTGCTTTTTACATATTTTATTTGATTTTCTATAATTATATAATGCCTCATTACTACCCACCCTCTCTAATTCTTTTAAGGCTTTCTGTTTTTCTTTTATTGCTTCCCTTATAGCTCTATTTAGCCATAGGGGATTCCTCCTATTTCTAGCATGTTTGTTCCCATAGGGTATATTTTCTGCACAAGCCCTATTCAGGATGCTCATAAAAGTCTCCCATTTGCTTTGTGTACTTTTATTACTTAGTACATCATCCCAGTTTATTGCACTAAGATCATCTCCCGACCGTTTAAAATTTGCTTTCCTGAAGTTTAGTGTCCTTGTAGCCCCTCTACTATACATCTTACTAAAGAATACACGAAAACTTATTATTTTGTGATCACTATTCCCCAAGTAACCCCCAACTTGTATATTTGATATGTGGTCTGGCCTATTGGTTAGTACAAGGTCTAGTAGTGCTCCCCCTCTTGTGGGGTCCTGTACTATTTGGGAAAGGTAATTATCTTTCATTGTTATCAAAAATCTATTTCCTTTGCTCGAACTGCAAGTTTCTGTTCCCCAATTTATATCAGGATAGTTAAAGTCCCCCATAATAATTACCTCTCTGAGACTCGCTGCTTTATCAATTTGCTTTATGAGGAGATTCTGCCACCGCACCAGGGCAATTGGAAAGAGTCGGGTAAAGTGGCGGCATTGTCACATCTAATGGATCCTATAACGTGGGAATCCCCATCCTGAGAATACCAGCCTTCAGTCGTGTGCCTTTATCTTGGCTGGTATCAAAATTGGGGGGCACCGCACGTGGTTTTTTTTAAAAAAAATTTTTTATTATTGTACTGCATGATATAGACCCGCCCACCGGCGGCTGTGAGACAGCTGTCACTCAGAGTGGGGGCGCGTCTGACTGCAACCAATCATAGGCGCCGGTGGGCGCGGGAAGCAGGGAATAATGAGCGGCCGGCATTTTCAAAAGAGGAGAAGCCGCCAGAGCATTGCGACAGCTCTGCAGCGCCGCGCCTGTGTGATCGGTGAGTATGAGAGAGGGGGGGAGAGGGAGAGACCGACCGACAGAGAGAGACACCGACATTGACAGAGAGAGAGAGATAGAGACCGAGAGAGACAGAGAGAGAGAGACCGGCTGACAGAGAGAGCGAGACCGACCGACAGACAGAGAGAGACTAGGAGTGCTTTTAAAAGATTTAGAATGTTCTGCTGGACATGCTGAGCATGCTCAGAGAACTGTCGAGAGAGAAATGTAGGTGAAGATAGCTAATGTTATCTTCATTCAGAGTATCCAGAAGCACGTATCGAATTAGCAATACATCTGCGCAGATATTACTGAATCAGACAATGATCACACAAAACGTGTTCACCGTATGAGCCAATGTCATAGACTGGACTCGTATATTGAAATAGACTCAATTATACAGAATGCAACATTGACCTTGAAACTAGAACAGGGAGTAGGGAGTATTCAACTCCCCAGTTTTTCCCAGTATGTTATAAAATACCTCTCTGCTTATTATTCCTTCTTTCTGTATGTGTGAAACCACTGATAAGGCTCCCAATTAACTTAATGAATATCTCCCTTGTTCATTTGTACCTTGGCTTCATCATCTTGCCAGTTAATCCTTTCCTGAATATACAACCTAGAATCATATTATGGCGTCTTTGCAATTGTCATATAGACACACAGATAATTATGCAATGACATCTACATTTTGATTATTTACATACACAGATATTCTTATTACGTTTGAACAAACAATTTATAGCCCCGGCTACCTTCACAGGCCCCCCTTAATAAGATATCTGTGAATGTTGTCAACCTTAAATTTTAATTTTTTTTCCCATTCAGATATATTTTATTTGGAACTTATTTGTGACCTTCCCCCCTTGGGACTCTAATATTATATATATATATATATATATATATATATATATATATATATATATATATGGGCCTTCCATTAGATTGTTGTTAATACAACACTACAGGCTTTAGCTCCCCCTTAAAAACTTATTTTATTTATTAAAAATAACTTTATGATTTATAGAGGCTATTAGAATTGGCGTTATTACTTTCATTAGGGCACATTATCCTGACCAAGGAAAATTGAATTTAGACCTTATCTTAAAATTAGCACATAACCAAAAAAAACATTTGCTACAGATTGTCTATGGTTCTTCTTTCCGGATATGCTCTTGATAAAAAAAAAACAAAAACATTATGAGGCTTCATGTGAACAGTTTGTGGCGCTGACTTAGAGAAACTTTCTGGAATAATGGGTAAAATAGCAGCCGCTTTCTATTTCGGTTGTTTCAGGTCTGTTGGTTTCTGAGATGTGATGTTAACTTGCGTGTCACTGCCAGTGCTCAGCAGACTAGGCCGGGGAGACATCAGCCTGATGGGATAGACTCTTCCAAAACTTTTCCTGAGATTAGAGAGTCCATAGCTAGCATTTTGTGTTAAGGAAAATTACTGAATATATTCATATGTGAGTTAGTAGGAAACAAAAACATTTATAAATTGTTAGGTTACATTAACTAAACCACATATTTGGGTCTATAAAATGGCCAAACTAAGTATTTTAGATTACTCAATTCGTACCTTCAACAGTCCCTCCTTAAGACTCAATTCTGCCATTTCCAAATACTAAGGGTACTGCGTTCCCTTAGGTAGAGAGGAAGAAAGATCTATTGGGGAAAAACCTGCCTGACTGAACGTTGAGGCATGGGTGGAGAGGGGAAAAGTTTTCTTCCCCGGTTTGAGACCAAGGACCCCATGGCGAGTCCTCACCCTTTGTAGTTGGACTTTCCCATGTCTGAAGGCTCTAAAAGTCCTCTCTTCTAACTATTTTGGCAATGATGGTCATAGACTGTACAGGTCTTTTTGAAAAAAATAACTAAGAGCAGGATGCTCAGTGCAGCTCCTGTGGATCGACCCTTCAGCAATGCGAGGCATGAATCCATGTTGTCCTGCCGTTGAGCTTTATCGAAATCTCTGTGGTTGGGAGAAGCTGGATCAACTCATCTAATCTTGACTCATGGCTCTTTCTCGCTTGTCCCTTTAGGATTAATCAGTCTCCTGACTGAAAACCATATGCTACTAACTCTGATTTAGGATCTGAAATTAGAAAATACACTTGTTTGTTTCACTATTTAGTCAATCATGAAAATTGTACGTGCCTTGTGTTAAACCAAAAAACATTTTACATAGAGACCTGTTTATTACTAAAGAGAAACAAAACACGCATTGGTTGACAACTTGTTAGTTGTTTTTTTACATACCACTTGCATTATGTGGATTTTCAGCAATGACGTCATTTTCTGCACTGGAATGCCTCTGACCAAACTTGGAGAGAAATCTAAACAACACGCACAGGCTTGCATACAACGTGCTCATGATATACATCTATGATCAGTTTGCAGTCTCTAAAAATGGTTAGAGCATGTGTATGTTGTTTCTGCGGATTCTTTACAGTTTTTTGCACATTTAAAGACGTGTTTTACAAGACTGGGTGAGTCTGCCCACCTGGGTACTGAACCCTGGTGTCACCTAAGCGCACACTGATATCCGTCTTTCACAGATTTTAGTCCATGTTACCTGGGCCATCATTGAGAAGAGATCTCATGGCAGAGAAAGCTTACCGCCCTTTATCCACAGACCTTCCTCAGTCAGCCTTTCTCCCTGCGTCTCGCACTCCATTCCTTGTTGATTCGCTTGTTCCTGTAGGGCTGGGTTGGGTAGGGAACCTTTTATGCGGCCCCCTGGCAGATTCCCGGGGGCTGCAGTTCTGGGTCTGACGCTGTGGTCTTGTAGTTTGCCGGCCTTTTAATTCATCACATGCGCCGCTGTCCAGTGTCAGCGTGCTCAGCGGTGTGTGTGTGCCCGCCCCTCTGTGAAAAGTGCCGCCTCCCCCTCCACAGGATCTAGGTGCAGACACTGCAGAGAGTGCTGCCTCCTCCCCCTGTACAAGATGTAGGTACAGATAGTGCCGCCTCCTCCTGTACGGCACTATAGCTGTGTGCCCGCTGCCCGTGTGCCTGCTGCCCACACTCCCGCCGCTGTGTGCCTGCTGCCTGCACGCCTGCCGCTGTGTGCCTGCTGCCCGCACTCCCGCCGCTGTGTGCTCGCTGCCCGCCATCCCACGGCTGTGTGCCCGCTGCCCGCACTCCCGCCGCTGTGTGCCCGCTGCCCGCACTCCCGCTGCCCGCACTCCCGCCGCTGTGTGCCCGCTGCCCGCACTCCCGCCGCTGTGTGCCCGCTGCCCGCACTCCCGCCCCCCGCACTCCCGCTGCTGGGTGCCCGCTGCCCGCACTCCCGCCGCTGTGTGCCCGCTGCCCGCAGTCCCGCCGCTGTGTGCTCGCTGCCCTCTGTGACCGTCCAGTTCTTTGGGGCCTTCCAATTCTGTGTACCACCCCCTCCCAGAGCTGTGTGCAACGCTCAGTGCTGTATCCCCCCAGTGATGTCAGGGCTCTGCAAGTGCTTTGTGCAGCCTGCCCCGTGCCGTGTGCCCTCCCAATGCTGTGTATAACCCCCAGTGTTTTGTTCCCCCAGTCATGTCTGTGCTCTGAAAGTGCTGTCCGTGCTCCCATTCCCTCCAGTGATGTCTCTGCCCTCCCCAGTGATGTCTCCTGCCCTCCCCAGTGATGTCTCCCACCCCCCCAGTGATGTCTCCCACCCCCCCAGTGATGTCTCCCACCCTCCCCAGTGATGTCTCCCACCCTCCCCATTGATGTCTCCCGTCCCCCCAGTGATGTCTCCCGCCCCCCAGTGATGTCTCCTGCCCCCCCCAGTGATGTCTCCCGCCCCCCCCAGTGATTTCTCCACCCCCCCAGTGATGTCTCCCCCCCTCAGTGATGTCTCCCTTCCCCCAGTGATGTCTGTGCCCCAAGCCCCTCTTGTCATGTCTGTGCCCCCAGCCCCTCTTGTGATGTCTGTGCCCCCAGCCCATCTTGTGATGTCTGTGCCCCCAGCCCCTCTTGCGTTGTGTACGCCCCAGCAACCACTCTTGCATTGTGTGCAACCCAGCAGTCCCTCTTGCGTTGTGTGCGCCCCAGCAGCCCCTCTTGCGTTGTGTGCGCCCCAGCAGCCCCTCTTGCGTTGTTTACGCCCCAGCAGCCCCTCTTGCATTGTGTACGCCCCAGCAGCCCCTCTTGTGTTTATGTCTCCAACTCCTCTTGTGTTGTGTATGCCCCCCAGCCCCTCAGCCCCTCTTGTGTTGTGTTTGCCTCCAGCGTCTCCTGTGATGTGTATGTCCAGGACATGCTGGGGGCATACACATCACAGGAGACACTGGGGACATACACAGCACAGGAGGGGCTGGGGGCATTTACATCACAGGGGGTATATATATATGTCCCCAGCTCCTCATGTGATATATGTGCCTTCAGTATCTCCTGTGATGTATATACAGCAGTCCCAGCGTCTCCTATCTGATGTGTATACGTCAGTCCCAGCGTCTCCTATGTGATGTATATGCCCTCAGCCCCTCCAGTGATGTATGTTCCTCCAGCGTCTCCTGTGATGTATATACAAAGAGTTGACTGCGCTCCACACCGAGACAAATCTGGAAAAGCAGTTGTCAGAAGCAACATGATTAGTATTGCCGAACATCACAGCCGAACCAAAGAGAAACAGCTTCGGCCACCACAGTAAGGGTGAGTTAATTAATTGTTTGGCCATATATAGCACTGTTATTTTCACATTGATAATTTGGTGCGGCCCCCGAAGGTTCGTAGAAATTGCCAAATGGCCCCCGGTAGTAAAAAGGTTCCCCACCCCTGCTGTAGGGATTTAAGAACACAAGGAGTGACAGTAGTCACTGACGTGACAGGTGCCACCGAGGTATGGTCCATATGCATTGGTAAAGGACTCCTCAACTCTAGGCCCGTTCACTGCTTCTTGGTCAGCTGTACCTGTGCGGGGATCTCCATCCGATTCCATCAGCTCAAATCTAGACTTTATCTTCAGCGTACCTAGCTCATTTGACAACGGGAAAGATCTACATTCTACATACACATTCAACTATTTTACCTACTTCTGCTCCACCCACCAGAGAGGGCATTAATACATCACTTCCTCCTGTACCGATAGGAGGGGAGGGAGTGGTTCAAATTTAGACTACATCATGCTGTGTAAACTGTAGTATATCCAGTGCAGAATCGACCAGCATCTGATTCCATCTATAAAAACAAAAACTAAAAGAAATATGACTTAGATCATTCTTATAACAAACATATTTTATAGTAGTCCAGTAAACATGATATAATTGTTGCAAAAGAAAGGCCAGCTTTAAAGCCTATCCAATATGTCTGCTGCGCCTTCTTCTGCTGGAAAATATAATAAATATATTCTTCCCCCCCATTATTTTTTGGTTTTATGTACCAATTTGACAAAATGTATAGTTTTATAACAGCAGACAATATGATTAAACAAATGATGAATATAACTTATACACTTCTGGGGAATTTTGAAACATTACAATAGACAACACGGTTCGTATATATTCTGTATCTATAAAAGAAAGTAATTAATACTGGCAGTTTGTATGCAGAAACACAAAACAAAAACATGACCATAAAAACAAAAAAAAACTAATTTGCATATTTCAATTTTTTTTGTTTCTGCAAAATTAATTTAATTATTTAGGTATTAGCAGGATACTATTAATAATCTGCTGTGAAATTTTGAACTGTAAGGGTTAAACAAAACCCACCCTACCAGCCGAGAAAATCACTTATCAGTAAAAAGTGAAACACATGCAGCCCTTTAAATCTATACTGAAACCATTTTTTTTTTCCTTTTTCTCTACTTTGTCAGTTTTTTTTTTTTTCTCTACAACTTCTAATAAACTACAGTCTGCTGTAGCTTACAATGATTACACCCTCCCATACATCCCTGTGGGCTTATATAGGCCCCCACCTCAGTGCGCGGTGTCAGAATGGCTGGTGGGAAAAAAACAACATTACAGATACTGGAAAGCCCATGGACAGAACTTTTATTATAGTCACAGAAAATAACTTTCACTACAGAAACATATATTACAGAAACTCTAAGATTGATGGGGTGGAATGGAAAGCATCATTAGAACGGGTGGCTTGGGATAGGGATCACTGGAGCTAACAGGAAAACTGGAGGGGGGCAGAAAGGAAGGGGGGCAAGCATTCCGGGGCTCTCCTTTGTTTCATTAGAGGAGGTTGGGGCAGACTCGTGGGTGCAGCCCGGACTGTGGGCGGTATCTTGGGAGATCTGCTGGGGCTGATTTAAAGGGATACTGTGATACTCTGGGAAAAGGCACACCTGGCTTCAGGTGGATCATTAATAAATCTACAGGGAATTTACCCACATCATTA
Source organism: Anomaloglossus baeobatrachus (assembly GCF_048569485.1). Taxonomy (NCBI): domain Eukaryota; kingdom Metazoa; phylum Chordata; class Amphibia; order Anura; family Aromobatidae; genus Anomaloglossus; species Anomaloglossus baeobatrachus. The sequence continues at coordinate 102,581 of NW_027442120.1, read as the reverse complement.
GGCCCTTTTGACCATAATTTTTTGCACATGGAATAGAGAGAATTACAATAGGGAGTGCCTGTAGGGGGCAAGTCTCTTCACACCCTTCTGGGGAATTTAGTTTAATTAGGGTGAGAGTAATACCTCCTTCACCATCATAATTTATGGCGGCCTTTAATTTATTTAACAAATCAGATTTTAGTAAATTAACTAGACAGATTATTTTTTTGACAGCACAAACTGGTTGTAAATTATTGGGAAAGATACTACCGGTAGAGGAATGGTCAGAGTATGCGTAGTGGGTAATCCATCTACGCCCACCAGGGTAAGGACGTCATTAGGAAAAGGCAGGGTGTGATCAGGTGGTATATCAAATATTTTAAGAATAGAATTGGCTGCCCTAGTGTCCACCATAAATTTAATAGGGGCCCCTGCGACATCTAAAGTTACACATGTATAAAACCCCTGACCATCACAGTAGAATCTGGTTGGCCACACCTTCATTGTGGATTTATGTGCTGCAGGTTTTGGTCATGGTTTTGAGGGTACATAACCATAAATTGGGATTGTGGAGTTCAACACTCTCTCCGATAGTGACTGGGCTGGCCACAACGCCAACTTCTCAAATACTAGCTTTGTTGGCCACGTTGATTATTGCCAAAATGCTGATTGGATCTGATGTTAGACCGGTAAAGATTCACAATAGGGTTTGGTTGCTGTTAGATACACTGTGGCTTTAAGGGCCAAAAACTGTCTCCCGCTTTTACCTTGGTGAGATTGACAAAGTTCTTCTGAGCAGCTAAATACCACTGATGGACCTGTAGCATTTCCCTATAAAATCGCATAGGGTTAATTTCGGGATCTGGCAGGCGGTGGATTAATGCTGCTGGCTGGGTGGAGTTGAAGGGGACATATTTGGGTGTGGACTGTTCCTCGTCGGGTTCGGAGTCTACTGAATACTCCGAATGGCTTTCTGTGTCAGTCTTGACTGACACATGAGGTACTGTTGGCAAGGGAACCGAGTCCTCTCGTTGAGCTGTTGCTACTGCTTGATAGACAGCAAGTTCTCCATCCAACACTAACCTGACCTCCTCCAAATGAAAATTAGAACCTCTGATTGTAGACAATATGCTTTCAACAATGGAGCCTTCTCCACAGGAAAACCAAATAAACCAGCAGATATCAAGGGCAGTGAAACACTTCTACGGGTCAGCAAAGTAACATCCAGATTAGAGACATAAACAATTGAATGGTTTATACAGTTCCTGAGAACATTTTCAGAATCCCGGGGATGCATGGGATCAAACTGGGGGCCTACAGCATGAACAATATAGGCTGCCGGAAGGGTACCTCCTCAAGTTACACCATTCAACACAACCATGCTGTCTGACATATTCATCTGATTCTTGTTCGATTATTTGACCACCCTGCAAAACTATTTGCCGGGCCACACCCCCAGCATGATGCAAATTTGAATTAGCCGGATTAACATACACCCCTGTCTCCTGTGTAAGCAAATCTCCCATCCCTATCCTAAACAAAATCCGAGCCCCTCCGGGCGTAGCAAGCAACTGAACATATCGTGGGTTAAACAACTCTGGACGGGGCCGGGATCGTTCGGAGTAAGGCTCACTGTGTATCCTATAGGAAGGAGGGGGATGCAAGGGGAGGGGATTGGTGCCTGAGGAGTGTGGCATCAGACTGGCCGGTGGGGGGGGAGACGGCATTGTAGGTATGGGAGGGACCAGGGGTATGGGTGTGGATAACAGCTCCTGAGTCTGTTCGGTTGTTTTCTGATGTAGAGGAGGCACATAGTAACCTCCTCCCGGAGTTAAAACAGGGAGGATTGGGACAGGCGATGAGCTGCACAATTATTACAGCCATCTCTCCAGTCTGTGTTCTGATAGCCACACTGGTAACATGTGCAGCTAGCTGGGTCGTATGGGGGTGGTTTCTCAATTGGTACTTCTGGATGAATAGAGGCAGGAGTGGGCGGGGTCAGTGTGGGAATAGTGGGCGTTGGCTTTACTAACTGTGAGGTGGGTGCTGGGACAGAGGGAACTAAGGCCAGTGTGGGCTGTACAGAAAGAGTTAAGGGATTCTGGCCAGTGGGTGGGACTGCAGCATCTATGAGGGAAATAGAATGGGGATCAGGTTGTGGGGCAGCAACAAAACAACCTGCCGGAGGACCCTCATATCCGTCCTCAGACTTGGGTGACCTATAGTAAAACACAACATCCCCTTGCTCATCTTCATCTTTGACCTCAATATATCCTTCTGATAGCAATGCCTACGATACTCTACCAAACAACTTCGCATCAAGCAACAATCTCTTGTTACCTTCAGGCCTTTCAGCTTTCTTTCTGAACATTTTTGCTATCTTGGTGGTGTCCGGATTACACTAATTTATGACTATGCGGTGTGCGTTATAGTCTGGCCGGAACTTAAGGTCACACCTCTATACTAGCTGGCTACTCCTCAGCTATATAGTAATAAGGGTCCCGTGTCACTGAGGAGGGTTACAAAATGTATTCCCTCTGGACTTGGTCAGCCGCACCAATATTTTTTATTGTCCTAACTCACTATCTTCGGTCATGTGAAAATCTTCCGTGTCACGGAGGAGGTCGTACAAGAATGCATATGCACATACAAACAAGTCCCAGCCTCCGGACTTGGTCAGCTGTACCAATTTTTAAACATCCTAACTCGCTATCTTCGGTCACGGGAACCGCCCCCAGATAATACTGAATCAGACAATGATCACACAAAACGTGTTCACTGTATGAGCCAATGTCATAGACTTGACTCGTGTATTGAAAGAGACTCAATTATACAGAATGCAACATTTACCTTGAAACTAGAACAGGGAGTAGGAAGTATTCAACTGCCCAGTTTTTCCCAGTATGTTATAAAATACCTCTCTGCTCATTATTCCTTCTTTCTGTGTGTGAAACCACTGATAAGTCTCCGAATTAACTTGATGAATATCTCCCTTGTTCATTTGTACCTTGGCTTCATCATCTTCTCAGTTAACCCTTTCCTGAATATACAACCTAGAATCATATTATGGCGTCTGTGCAATTATCATATAGACACACAGATAATTATGCAATGACATCTACATTTTGATTATTTACATACACAGATATTCTTATTACGTTTGAACAAACAATTTATAGCTCAGGCTACCTTCACAGAACGTGACAGAATCCTGCACTGGAATCCGTTGCTAAACGCATGGCGACGGAATCCAGCACCATAGACATTCATTATGCCTCTTAACGGATCCTGATGGAATCCTGCGGAGTGCGTTTTTTTACAGCAACAAAAAACGTTACATTCAGCATTCCTTCCGCCCGACGGGCACTGACGGTCACCGTCAAAACAACTCAACCGCCGTGGGGCGGATGCAATGGAAGACCATCCGTTGCAATCCGCCCTTAATAGAAGCCTATGAGGAATAAACGGATTCCTGCAACGGTTACCGTAATTCCTCAAGGCGGCGGATTGCAACGGATGCCATTCAACGCAAGTGTGAAAACAGCCTTAGCTGTCATGTAAGCTGAAGTAACGGTGGCAATTGTATGGGCACATTTCCTGTGCCCCGCGCAATTGCCATGACTTATCCATACGTCATAGGCCGGGAAACCCTTCACATAGATTTGTATTAGCATTTTTCATTTGTGACTCTGAATAAACTGACATGTCTCCATGAGTTTTCCATGGACAAACTGACATGTCAATAGCACCATAGATTATAATGTGTACATATTCTGTCCTTAAAAAAAACACGGATACTACACATACATACAACACGGGCATGTGAATGATGCCTCACACTTTGTGGGCAAGTATGGGAACTCATTAATCCTTCAATTCAGGTTTTTCTTTTTAATCCATTGCCACAGGAGTATACAATCTCATAACTAAATGGACAGTCTATTTCTGCATACATTTATTCAAAAATAGATTGTTCTAAGAGATTACTGAATTCATCGTAGATTATCAGAGTATGTAGCTGTTGTAACAAGCCAGTTCATGAAAGTCCAAAAAAAGACATGGTTGGTTGAATTTGGTGTGGAAGAAACTTCACTGGCCCTCAGTCTTGACCTTAAAAGGAACCAACCAGCAGGATTTTCATATATAAAGTAAAGCCAGTGCTATACTGGTGCTAGGGTCCAGGGGCGGGAACATGTAGGTCGGGACTTTATATCTATTCTCGCCCCTATCTGCCTGCCTGTCCTTTCTTTCCTTGTCGTTATCATGGACGTTAATTCAGTCGTTTGCGCATTTTCATTTGTAAATATTGTGCAGATCGTCTTCTTCTGGGTGTGGTCACGAGAACAGAAGATCCGAGGGCGCATGCAGCACCCTCACATAGTTCATATGACAGTCCTATGCAGGAAGACACAGTGTTCACAAAGATGGAACCGGAGATAGCGCTACTATGCGCAAGCGCCGACTCCAATGCCATCTTAGTGAAGCGTTTTCTGTAATACTTATAAATGCTACTGCTCTCATGCCGGAATTAACGTCTATGACACCAACACGGGAAAGAAGGCCAGACAGACAGACAGGGGCGGGAATAGATAGCAAGACACTACACACATATTCCAGCCCCAGTTGTACCTATCAATCAAATAGCAGAGCATTGCTGGAAATTTCCCTTTGAGGCCAGGGTCAGTCAAGCATATGGCATCCGATGCGAGCAAAATGGATACAATATGCTAATGACACTCGGCCCAAACTCTGCTGTGAGTATAAGCAGAGTGTCATTCTACTGTGATGCGATTTTCTCACATGTCAGAATTAGAGCACAGGTGAAGAGAACATGGAGAGATTAATCTCTCCATCTTCTCCATTGCCTGTCCCTGTTTGTATTTGACTGTGATGACATCAGTGCAGTCCGATAATTCACACGCACCCAGAGACATTTATGGGTACGCATGATCCGATTTTCAGAGCCATTTGCAGCATGCTGCGATTGTTTAATCATGCCAAATCGGCATAAAAGAAAATTGCAGATCTGCTCTGCCTCATTGAATAACATTGGTGGGAGTGCAATGCGAGATTTTCTAGCATTGCACTCGTCTGTTTTAAACACTAATGTGAGCGCACCCTAACTCCATCAAACACCTTTAGGATGAACTTAGGGAATGCAAGCCAGGACCTTTTGTGCATCATAAGTGGCTGACCTGATTAATTGCTCTTATGGATGAATGGACAAAAATCTGCTTAGAAAGACCCCAAAATTCTTTAAAAAGCTTTCCACAAGAGTGGAAGCTGTAATATCTGCAAAGGGAAAGCAGCTCCATATTAACCCCTTAATGACTAGGGATGTACCGATACGTCATAGCAATTGTGAGGGCACAAGGGGCTGTGCGCCCGCGATTTGCAGCCGGTGACTCAGTTTACCCAACAGCTGAGCCCCTGCCCTCGTAACCAGAGATGGTTCCTGATGCGCTCCCCTCTGATCGGGACCCCCACGATGTAATTGCGAGGGCCCTATCAATGTCTTAGTGACTCGAGGTCATCATGATGACTTCCGGGTCACCTGACTACAGAGAGCTTATGGAGAACCTGTGTGATAATGCCTGCAGTGTGATCACACAGTCTTTCTCAGTGCAGCGCTGACAGCTGCAATGTCCTGCAGTGATCGAGCACTGCAGAACATTGCATCTGCGAACATAGCATTGTGGTGTTCTGTCCCATAAAGGGTCTAAGTAAAAAAGGAAAAAAAAAGTTTTTTTTTAAAGTATATATCTTAAAAAAAATCAGAAAATAATGAAGAAAAATAATAAAAATAGTCCACTTTTATTTGTGTAAAAAATAAATAAATAAGTACACATATTTGGCATTGTCGCGTTCATAACAATCCGAGCTAACCCCTTCAGTGTACTTGATAAAAAAAAATGAAAAACAATGTCTTTTTAACATACAGCTGTCAAAAAAAGGGAATAAAACGTGATCAAAAAGTCATATATAAATGAAACTGGTACAGATGAAAACATCATCTTGTCCTGCAAACAACAAGCCACCATACAGCTTTATTAGCCAAAAAATAAAAATGTTATAGCTGTCAGAATACAGCAATGCAAAAACTGTTTTTTCCGTGGAAAATAGTTTTTATGGTGTAAAAGCAGCAAAACAAAAAAACCTGTATAAATATGGTATCGCAGTAATCATACTGGCCTTCAGAATAAAGCTATCTTATCACTTTTACAGCACGGTAAACAACGGAAAAAAAAACCATATTCCTGAGTTGCTGTTTCTTCTTGATTCTGCCTCACAAAAAGTGAAATTAGAAAGCAATCAAAAATTATGTGGCCAAAAATGGTATCAATAAAAACTCCAACTCATCCTGCAAAAAAAGTCCTCACATGACTGAATAAAAAAAACTATAGCCTTCAAAATCTGGTGATGCAAAAAAACTTTGTTTTGTAAAGAGCGTTTTTTAATGTGATCGTTGCCAAACATAAAAAAAACTATATAAATCTGGAATCTCAGTAATCGTACTGACCAGAGGAATAAAGCCACCTAATCACCTATACTGCAAGGTGAACGGTGTAAAAAATTAAATAAAGAAAGCCAGTAGTTCAACTGCTGTTGATTTGTTCATTCTGTCTCTAAAAGAACGCAGTACGGCGCGGGTCATATTTATCCTGTGCTCTACTCTGAGCGCTTGCATCGGGATTACCTTTAAGGGTGCTTGCCCTCAAGAAGGAATAGCAGCATATTGGATGCTCCGTATTTTCACTGTGTCCAAACCGCTGCATTGTGCGGTACAAGCACAGTGGATGGATTGATAATAATAATTTAATTAATAATAATTTTATTCATTTATATAGCGCTATTAATTCCATAGCACTTTACATACATTGGCAACACTGTCCCCATTGGGGCTCACAATCTAGAGTCCCTATCTGTATGTCTTTGGAATGTGGGAGGAAACCGGAGTACCCGGAGGAAACCCACGCAAACACGGGGAGAACATACAAACTCCTTGCAGATGGTGTCCTTGGTGGGATTTGAACCCAGGACCCCAGCGCTGCAAGACTGCAGTGCTAGCCACTGAGCCACCGTGCCGCCCCGTCATATGAAAAAGTTTGGGCACCCCTATTAATATTAACCTTTTTTCTTCATAACAATTTGGGTTTTTGCAACAGCTATTTCAGTTTCATATATCTAATAACTGATGGACTCAGTAATATTTTTGGATTGAAATGAGGTTTATTGTACTAACAGAAAATGGGCAATCCGCATTTAAACAAAATTTGACCGGTACAAAAGTATAGGCACCTCAACATAAAAGTGACATTAATATTTTGTAGATCCTCCTTTTGCAAAAATAACAGCCTCTAGTCGCTTCCTGTAGCTTTTAATGAGTTCCTGGATCCTGGATGAAGGTCTATTTGACCATTCCTGTTTACAAAACAATTCCAGTTCAGTTAAGTTTGATGGTCGCCGAGCATGAATAGCATGCTTCAAATCATCCCACAGATGTTCAATGATATTCAGGTCTGGGGACTGGGATGGCCATTCCAGAACATTGTAATTGTTCCCCTGCATGAATGCCTGAGTAGATTTGGAGCGGTGTTTTGGATCATTGTCTTGCTGAAATATCCATCCCCTACGTAACTTCAACTTCGTCACTGATTCTTGCACATTATTGTCAAGAATCTGCTGATACTGAGTTGAATCCATGCGACCCTCAACTTTAACAAGATTCCCGGTGCCGGCATTTGCCACACAGCCCTAAAGCATGATGGAACCTTCATCAAATTTTACTGTGGGTAGCAAGTGCTTTTCTTGGAATGCCGTGTTTTTTTGCCTCCATGCATAACGCCTTTTTGTATGACCAAACAACTCAATCTTTGTTTCATCAGTCCACAAGACCTTCTTCCAAAATGTAACTGGATTGTCCAAATGTGCTTTTGCATACCTCAGGCGACTCTGTTTGTGGCGTGCTTGCAGAAACGGCTTATTTCGCATCACTCTCCCATACAGCTTCTCCTTGTACAACGTGCGTTGTATTGTTGACCGATGCACATTGACACCATCTGCAGAAAGATGAAGCTGCAGGTCTTTGGAGGTGGTCTGTGGATTGTCCTTGACTGTTCTCACCATTCTTCTTTGCCTTTCTGATATTTTTCTTGGCCTGCCACTTCTGGGCGTAACAAGAACTGTACCTGTGTTCTTCCATTTCCTTACTATGTTCCTCACAGTGGAAACTGACAGTTTAAATCTCTGAGATAACTTTTTGTATCCTTCCCCTGAACAACTATGTTGAATAATCTTTGTTTTCAGATCATTTGAGAGTTGTTTTGAGGAGCCCATGATGCCACACTTCATAGGAGATTCAAATAGGAGAACAACTTGCAAGTGGCCACCTTAAATACCTTTTCTCATGATTGGATACACCTGCCTATGAAATTCAAACCTCATAAGCTTACAAAACCAATTTAGTGCTTTAGTAAGTCAGTAAAAAGTAGTTAGGAGTGTTCAAATCAAGAAATTGATAAGGGTGCCCATACTTTTGCACCGGTCAAATTTTGTTTAAATGCGGATTGCACATTTTTTGTTAGTACAATAAACTTCATTTCAATCCAGAAATATTACTGAGTCCATCAGTTATTAGATATATGAAACTGAAATAGCTGTTGCAAAAACCCAAATTGTTATAAAGAAAAAAGGTTAACTTTAATAGGGGTGCCCAAACTTTTTCATTTGACTGTAAATCCCATGTCCAATGTACTTCTTTTCTATACATCGTAAACTGACCTGTGGAGCTGCTTCCCTTGATGCAGTATTTATGCTGCAGAGATGTGAGTGTTCTCAGCTGGGAAAACAGAGTGAAAGTCCACAGTGTCCCAAACCCTGATCGTGGGCACGGGCAGCTGCCGCCTCCTGAGTAGTGCACTTGTGTCTCTGCGGGAGAAGACACTCTGCATCCAGAACATGGCGTGTGTTGATCGCGGGCACATACCCTAGAGACTAAATCATTACTACTCCTGTAGTTGAATTCCCAGAGGGGTGAAATTTCCAAAATGTGGTCACTTGAGGGGGATTTCTTCTTTTCTGGCACATGGTGGCTCTGCAAATGGTGTCCACAAACTATTCTAGGAAAATCTGTGCTCCAAAAATCAAATGGTGCTCCTTCCTCTCTGAGCCCTGTCGTGTAGCCAAACACTACTGTAAAATGACATGTGGGGTATTGTCATGTTCAGGAGAAATTGTGTAACACATTATAGGACATTTTTTACCTATTCCCCTTGTGCAAATTGGAAATTTGGGGTTAGCACAACATTGTAGTTGTAAAAATGTAATTATTTTTGTTTACCGCCCAATTGTATAAAATTTGTTTGCTCACTGTACCTCTGAATGAATTTATTGAGGGGTGCAGTTTGTAAAATGGGGTCACTGTGGGAGATTTCTGCTGTTTTGGCACTTGAGGGGCTCTACCAATGTGACATGGCACCCACAAACCATTTTAACTAAATCTGCACTCCAATATGGCACTCTTTCTCTTCTTCATTTTGTACTGTGCCTCAAAAGTAGTTTTCCACCACATTTCGGGTACTGGCTAAAGCCTGCTTTACACGCTTCAATAGATCTTTCAATCTGTCGTCGGGGTCAAGTTGTAAGTGACGCACATCCGGCATCGTTCGTGACGTATTTGCGTGTGACACCTACGTGCGATCAAGATTGAACGCAAATACGTTGATCTTATACACGTCGTTTATTTCTCTAACATTGTACGTTTTATTGCACGAACCTAGTCATTTGAAACGTGTGACATCCCTCATACGATTTTGTTATTCCAACTTTGTGACGTCAATGCTAGCCGTGTGTGCGTGTGTAATGCCCGTTTTTTTCGTTACTATAAAAGGCCTTCAGGCCTCCAACACACATCCGTTAAAACCACGTGCGTGTAATATGGGCCATTTTTCAGGTCCTTTTTTTGTTTTTTTGTCGTGTTTTTTGGTCCGTGTGGGCTATGTGTGACCGGCGTATGCTAGCCATGTGTGCGTGTGTAATGCCCGTGTGTGCGTGTGATGTTTAACTGACGTGTGAATGTTTATTCCGTGTGAAATGTTCCGTGTTTAATGTTAAAAGTCGTTTTTGATTACCCGTTGACAGCAGACAGAGTTGCGCGCAGAGAATGAACTCGGGTGAACTTCACCCGACTTCATTGTCATGCCGCGGCTCTGTCTGTGTCGCGTCCTGATTAGCGGTCACCTGTGAAGGATTCACCGGTGACCGCTAAACCCCAGAGTGACTGAATTGAGCAGCCCTCTCTCATACTCACCGTTCCCCGATCTCCGGCGCGGCGCTGCACAGCTGTTATAAAAACTCCGGAGGCTTTTACTATTTTGAAAAAGCCGTCCGCTCATTAAACAATCTCGTATTCCCTGCTTTCCCCGCCCACCGGCAGATATGATTGGTTGCGGTGAGACACACCCACACGCTGAGTGACAGCTGTCTCACTGCAACCAATCACAGCCGCCGGTGGGCGTGTCAGTATGGAGCAGAGAAATAAATAAATAATTTTAAAAAATCGACGTGCGGTTCCCTCCATTTTGATACCAGCCAGGGTAAAGCCAAATGGCTGAAGGCTGGTATTCTCAGGATGGGGAGCCCCAAGTTATGGGGAGCCCCCCAGCCTAACAATATCAGCCAGCAGCCGCCCAGAATGGCCGCATCCATTTGATGCGACTGTTCTGGGACTGTACCCGGCTCTTCTCGATTTGCCCTGGTGCGTTAGCAATCGGGGTAATAAGGAGTTAATGGCAGCCCATAGCTGCCAATAAGTCCTAGATTAATCATTCCAGGCGTCTATGAGACACCCCCAATGATTAACCTGTAATGTAAAGTTAATAAATACACACAGTGAAAAAATCCTTTATTAGAAATAATAAACACTAACAAATACCCTCGTTCACCACTTTATTAAGTCCCCAAAAACCCATCCATGTCCGGCGTAATCCACGGAGGTCCCACGTCGCTTCCAGCTCTTTTACATAAAGGGGCCAGGAGCTGCAGAAGACACCGCCGCTCCTGACAGCTCCACGCAGCAACTGAAGATAGCAGCGCGATCAGCTGTGCTGTCACTGAGGTTACTCGCGGCCACCGCTGGATCCTCCACCTGTGACCGCAACTCACCTGTGACTTCATCGCTGTCACTCGGGCGACTTGCTGTGACAGTTGGAGGATCCAGCGGTGGCCGCGAGTTACCTCAGTGACAGCTCAGCTGATCGCGCGGCTCTCTTCAGTTGCTGCGTGGAGCTGACAGGAGCGGCGGTGTCTTCTGCAGCTCCTGGCCCCTTCATGTAGCAGAGCTGGAAGCGACGCGGGACCTCCGTGGATTACGCCGGACATGGATGGGTTTTTGCGGACTTAATAAAGTGGTGAATATGTGGTGTATTTGTTAGTGTTTATTATTTCAAATAAAGGATTTTTTCACTGTGTGTGTTTTTTAACTTTACATTACAGGTTAATCATTGGGGGTTTCTCATAGACGCCTGGAATGATTAATCTAGGACTTATTGGCAGCTATGAGCTGCCATTAACTCCTTATTACCCCGATTGCCAACGCACCAGGGCAAATCGGGAAGAGCCGGGTACAGTCCCAGAACAGTCGCATCAAATGGATGCGGCCATTCTGGGTGGCTGCTGGCTGATATTGTTAGGCTGGGGGGGCTCCCCATAACGTGGGGATCCCCATCCTGAGAATACCAGCCTTCAGCCGTTTGGCTTTACATTGGCTGGTATCAAAATGGGGGGAATCGCATGTCGATTTTTTTTAATTATTTATTTATTTATTTCTCTGCTCCATATTGACACGCCCACCGGCGGCTGTGATTGGTTGCAGTGAGACAGCTGTCACTCAGCGTGTGGGCGTGTCTCACTGCAACCAATCATATTTGCCGGTGGGCGGGGAAAGCAGGGAATACGAGATTGTTTAATGAGCGGACGGCTTTTTCAAAATAGTAAAAGCCGCCGGAGTTTTTATAACAGCTGTGCAGCGCCGCGCCGGAGATCGGGGAACGGTGAGTATGAGAGAGGGCTGCTCAATTCAGTCACTCTGGGGATTAGCGGTCACCGGTGAATCCTTCACAGGTGACCGCTAATCAGAACGCGACACAGACAGAGCCGCGGCATGACAATGAAGTCGGGTGAAGTTCACCCGAGTTCATTCTCTGCGCGCAACTCTGTCTGCTGTAAACGGGTAATCAAAACGACTTTTAACATTAAACACGGAACATGTCACACGGAATAAACATTCACACGTCAGTTAAACATCACACGCACACACGGGCATTACACACGCACACATGGCTAGCATACGCCGGTCACACATAGCCCACACGGCCTAAAAGACACAACAAAAAAACAAAAAAAGGACCTGAAAAATGGCCCATATTACATGCACGTGGTTTTAACGGATGTGTGTTGGAGGCCTGAAGGCCTTTTATAGTAACGAAAAAAACGTTCTTCAGTCAGGTGTGGTTGATTAAACAATTTACTCACGTTAATGCGTTAATTGATGGTTTGAGTGAAAAAAAAAGGGTGTCAACTTTGGGGCAAATTTGCATAAGACACGGGAAAAAAAAAAACCTCAATGAACACATGAGCGAAAAAAATCGCACGAAAAATTGATCAATTAAACAAATACTGCTAATACTCATGTGACAGCAAATAAACGAACTACGTGCGATCTCATTAGATCGCATATGCGACCTGCGCGTGTCACATCGCATACGAGATCGCACACGCAATTGCAACGTGTAAAGCTTGCTTAACTCAGGAGAAATTGCACAATAATTTGTATGGTTCACTATCTCCTATTACCCTAGTTTATTTGAAAAATTTGGCGTTAACACAACATTTTTGTGGTTTAAAAATTATTTATTTAATTTTCACAGCTTACAAAATTCTGTGAAGCCCTCGGGGGTTCCAGGTGCTCACCAACCATCTAGATAAATTCCTTGAAGTCTAGTTTCCAAAATTTAGTCACTTGTGGGGGAGCCCCACAGTTTAGACACATCAGGGAGTCTCCAAAGGCGATATGGCGTCCGCTAATGATTTTAGCTAATTTTGCTTTTAAAAATTCAAATGAAGCTCCTTCCCTTCCAAGCCCTGCAGTGCGCCGATACAATTGATTTCCACCACATATGGGGTACTTAGGAGAAATTGCACAATACATTTTATGGTGCATTTTTTCCTGATATCCTTGTGAAAGTGCAAACTTTTATGTTTTAAGTAAAATTTTTGTGTTAAAAAAAAATAAAAAAAATCATTTTTTCCTTCCACATTGCTTTGGTTCCTCTGAAGCACTTAAAGGATTTATAAACTCCTTGTATGTAATTTTAAGCAATGTGAGGGGTGCAGTTTTTAGAATGGTGTCACTGTTGGGTATTTTCTGTCACCTAGGCCTCTCAAAGTCACTTCAAATGTGATATGGGCCCTAAAAAAAATGTTTTGTAATTTTTGTTGGAAAATTGAGAAATTGCTAATGAACTTTGAACCCTTCTAACTTCCTAATAAAAAAAATTGTTTAAAAAGTTGTGCTGGTGTAAAGTGGACATGTGGGAACTATTTTCTGACTTAACTCAGATTTATAAAAATGTCCAATATTTTCATAAATAAATGCAAAAGTATCGGCCTAAATTTGCAACTATCATGAAGTACAATATGTCACAAAAAATGTCAGAATCACTGGGATCTGTTGAAGTGTTCCAGAGTTATTACCTGTTAGGGCTTGTTCGCACGTACCTGCTGATTATTCTGCAGCGATTTGACAGCACATGTGCGCTTCAAATCGCTGCAGAAACACTGCGTAATGGATGCATTTTTTCTGTAGAAAAAAAGCCGATTTCATGCGCTCTGGCTTCTGCCCCCACCATAGACAGAGTGGGAGCAGCATCCAAAGCGCACAAATAATTGACATGCTTTATGAACGCACAGATTTGGGTCAAAATTTTAGCATCCAAATCGCTTCATTCAAAAAAGCAACGTGCGCAAGTATCATGCACAATCTACATAGATTGTGCAGGGGACGCAGGACGCATGCATTTACGCTGCAGTGCAATACGCATGAGCCCTAAAATTGACACTGGTCAGAATCGTAAAAAATAGCCCGGTCATTAAGGTGTTTTCAGGCCTAGGGGGTGAAGGGGTTAATGACAAGGGATTGTGTTAGGGGTACTTTACACACAGCGAGATCGCTGCTGAGTCACGTTTTTTTGTGACCTCATTAGCGATCTCGCTGTGTGTGACACTGAGCAGCGATCTGGACCCTGCTGTGAGATCGCTGCTCGTTACACACAGCCCTGGTTCGTTTTTTTATTATTGCTCTCCCGCTGATAAGCACAGATAGCTGTGTGTGACAGCGAGAGAGCAACAATCCTGAATGTGCAGGGAGCAGGAGCCGGCATGTGACAGCCTGCGGTAAGCTGTAACCAAGGTAAACATCGGGTAACCAAGGTGGTTACCCAATATTTACCTTCGTTACCAGCCTCCACAGCTCTCACGCTGCCAGCGCCGGCTCCTGCTCCCTGCACACGGTAAGCTAAGCGGTGTGCGCTGGTAACTAAGGTAAACATCGGGTAACCATACCCGATGTTTACCTTAGTTACCAGTGTCTGCAGCTTCCAGACGCCGGCTCCGTGTAAGCGCAGCGTCGCTTGCACGTCGCTGCTGGCTGGGGGCTGGTCACTGGTCGCTGGTGAGATCTGCCTGTTTGACAGCTCACCAGCAACCATGTAGCGATGCAGCAGCGATCCTGACCAGGTCAGATCGCTGGTCGAATCGCTGCTGCATCGCTAAAGTGTGAAGGTACCCTTACAGGCAAAGTATATCTTTGTACCATGTTAGCCAGTAGAGATAAAAACATTGTTTAAAAGAACGGAGAGTCCTCAGTGGTTGATACCACTGAGGGGATTTAGCATGAGATTTCGTATAACTTCCCTGGGAGTAATGTGTAGGCATCCGAATACTTTTGTCCATATAGTATGTAATAGGTTCTGCTTCTTCCAAGGTTGGAGATTGCTCCTCTGGTATGTGAACTAGGATCATAATCACTTTTGGTTTATATTTTAGTAAAACGCAAACAAAGGGAGGAAATAAATGTCCCCAACAAGAGTCGCCTTTTGCAGCCATGGTAAGCCATATTTATATCTGTATCTTTTATTTTCCTTTGTTTTATTAACAACTCAAACACGGTACAGCTGACATAATGTACACCGTTACAGGTACATGGATGGTGACATTTTACACATAGTAATAGGCAGTCATGTAGTTTTCATGGCACCTGCTTTACCTAAAACAAAATAGTGTTGTTGTTCATACACCCTAGCATTTATACATTTAACAGATTTGTATTAAGTATACAGACAACTTAATCTAATCAAAGAACCTAAACAAAACAAAAGGCAACAATAACAGCTACACAGCATCTCAATATCCATATACTGCTGGACAGTATTCTAACACCTAGAGGGATCTATGTCACAATCATTCCCTTTAATCTTCTGTAAGTGTGTCGGGAAAGGAGTTCCACAGACTCCAGATTTTGTAGAATTTTTCTGGGCATCCCCTATTGTAATGCACCACCCATAGGGTATGATTTAATTAACTTATTTGACCCAAGACCGCACTGTTGGATCTGAACCTCCCATCCACCTTAGAGCTATCAACTTCCTAGCCATGAACAAGGTTTCCCTAAGAAATATTTTCATGTAATGATACCATGACTCCTGGTCCATTACCCCAGGGGTGGGATTGATACCATGACTCCTGGTCCATTACCCCAGGGGTGGGATTCAATTTTTTAACAACAGGTTCTCTGTAAACCCCGCACATTTGAAAACCACACCGATTATGTAACCACAGCCATTTTGTTAGCCACACCCATTTTCACGCACTTTCCTCAACCAAAAAATACAAGTAATTTAAAGTAAAATCTCTTGCCCCTTCTTACCCTCCTGTACCTTCACTCTCCTGTCCAGTACCAGTTGTTCCAGTCACTGTCAGTCATATTGAATTAAATGGCTTTTCTACAATTTTTAAAAATTATTACTAAAGGAGCCCTGCTAAAATTGGAATGGACGACCTTCCCCATACAGATCTCATCCCATGTGGTCTCTTACCCCTGCAGATCCCATCCCATTATAGCCTTTTCCCCCCTGCAGATCCCATCCCAATATGGCCTTTTCCCCTTGCAGATCCAATCCCATGTGGCCTCTTTCCCCCTTCAGATCCCATCCCATGTGGCCTCTTTCCCCCTGCAGATCCCATCCCATTATGGCCTCTTTCCCCCTGCACATCCCATCTCATTATGGCCTCTTTCCCTCTGCACATCCCATCCCATTATGGCCTCTTTCCCCAGCAGATCCCATCTCATTATGGGCTCTTTCCCCCTGCACATCCCATCCCATCATGGCCTCTTTCCCCTGCAGATCCCATCCCATCATGACCTCTTTCCCCTGCAGATCCCATCCAATCATGGCCTCTTTCCCCTGCAGATCCCATCCCGTCATGGCCTCTTTCCCCTGCAGATCCCATCCCATCATGGCCTCTTTCCCCTGCAGATCTCATCCCATCATGGCCTCTTTCCCCTGCAGATCCCATCCCATCATGGCCTCTTTCCTCTGCAGATCCCATCCCATCATGGCCTCTTCCCCCTGCAGATCCCATCCCATCATGGCCTCTTTCCCCTTCAGATCCCATCCCATATGCTCCTTTTCCCCTGCAGATCCTGTCCCATATGTGTCCATTTCCCATATAGCTCCCTACTTATGCGGCTCCTCTCCCCATATAGCTCCTATCTTATGCGGCTCCTCTCCCCATATAGCTCCAATCTTATTTGGCTCCTCTCCCTGCTCCCTGCATCTTCGGCTCACTGAGCGCTTACCTGCTCCAAGCAGCGGTGGACTCTCCTCTGTCTTCCTCTGCTGCACTCTGCACACTGACACTGGCGCTGACAGACGGCAGTAGGAGGAGCAGCTAACTCCCCACACTGCCGGACCTCAACAGCGTCAGCGCGTCGCTGCACACCGGGTCAGGGAGCAGACAGGCTCCACTGAACCCGGAAGTGCGGCGCGGAGGTACGGGGATTCATTTGTGCTAGTGTCTTAAATACACTAACACAAATAAATACAGAACCGGATCGCCGGAGCTGTTTCTTGCCGGTTCGGGGAACCGGCTGCTATTTTAACAACCTATTCGCCCGAACCTGACAGAACCGGCTGAATCCCACCCCTGCATTACCCCAAACAGACACAGTAGTCACACGGAACAGGAATTGACACAACAGATGGGGATCTATACAGCATGTAGATCCAATTACTAAACTTAGTGCCAAAAGCGAATCTCTGGCGGCAGGCAGACAAGAATGGCCATTCCACCGAGTCAAATGTTTTGGCCGCGTCCAGCGAGGCCAAGGCCCACTCGTTTTCCTGGACCAACATAGTGTATTGCACTATGGACTGGACCCATCTAATATTTATAGAGTTGTTTTTCCCAGGCATTTATCCTGTTTCATCCGGGGACACTACATCTAGTATAACAGAATTAAGCTGGGACGCCAATATTTTGGTAAAAATCTTATAGTCAACGTTGACCAATGATATAGGGCGGTATGAGCCACAGTCCAGTGATCCTTTCCCTCCTTCCTCAGTACAAGAATATGCGCTTTGTATAGAGAGGCAGTTAGAGAGCCACCAAGTGTATGGTGTGAAAAAATATCAAGAAGGACTGGGGCCAAGGTGTCACAAATATTTGCTGTAAAAGTCTATTTGAAGGCCGTCTGGACCGGGAGATTTCCCTCTAGCCATATCTGAGATGGCTGTTGTTACTTCTTCTGTTGTTATGTCTGCCTCTAGAAATTCTCGTTGTGACTGACTCAACGTTTGACATTCTACATCTGACAAATATGCCAAACAATCCTGGACGCCATGAACACTTTTAGAGCTGTACAAAGTTTTATAGAACGTGTAGAAACATTGTGAGATGCCCTCAGGGGATGTGACAATCGAACCATCCGCCTTTGGTATAGCCAGTACTGTATTTGAAGCATTATGCTGCCTATCTATATATGCAAGTAATTTGTTTGACTCGTTCCCAAGTTCAAAGTATGACAGTCGGGTGAAGAATAGCTTACGTTTAGATTTAGTTTCAGAGTGTTGTACATATGTTCTATATGAGTGCAACCAAGCCGCCCTGTTCCCATTAGTTGGGCTAGATATATATCTTGCCTCCGAGTCCCTGAGTCTTCTTTCTATTATGTCATTCTCCACCCTTGTCATCCGTTTAAGATGTGCTATGGTCGAAGTTAAAGGGGTTATCCGGCTTCTTTGACTTCTTTTTTTAATTACCCTATGGGGCTACATTGGGGCAGGTAAGTAGATAGAGACCACTTACCTGCCCTGCTGTCAGCCCCTCTCCCCCGGCTC
Source organism: Anomaloglossus baeobatrachus (assembly GCF_048569485.1). Taxonomy (NCBI): domain Eukaryota; kingdom Metazoa; phylum Chordata; class Amphibia; order Anura; family Aromobatidae; genus Anomaloglossus; species Anomaloglossus baeobatrachus. The sequence continues at coordinate 84,147 of NW_027442120.1, read as the reverse complement.
AGAGCGGTCATGTGCCCGCTCCTGCCGCGATTTTGCTGCTTCCGGTCATTTCATGTCAACATGGGCAGGACCATGTTGACATGCAAATGTGGAACAGCATGTCGCCTCCCTGCTGGGAAGTACAGTTCGTGGAGTTCCCCCCCCCTTCCCTGCACCCTCCCACACATTCCCCCGCACCTCTGTTACTCTCCAGTAACCTCCCCCTGCACTGCTGTGGGGGTCCGTGACCTGGCGGCGGGGCCTGGCGGCAGCTGCCATGGTGTCAGCTCCAGCACCGGCCCCCCTGCTAAGGATCACACATTCAGATATACCGGCATCACAGATCACAGATGCCGGTACATTTGAAAGTGCTGATGAGAAGCAGCGCAGCGCTGCTTCTCATCACTGTCCCTCCCGCTGTCTGAGCTCTCTTCAGCACAGTGGTGACGTCAGAGCACAGACAGCACGTGAACGTGCAGGAGCGGCGGGGACCGAGGACGAGTGAGTATGTATTCCTTACATGTGTTCCCGATGGGGATGGGGGGCGGGCGGTGCAGAGCCATATGTGTGTGTGTGCAGAGCCATATGTGTGCGTGTGCAGAGCCATATGTGTGCGTGTGCAGAGCCATATGTGTGCAGAGCCATATGTGTGCGTGTGCAGAGCCATATGTGTGCGTGTTCAGAGCCATATGTGTGCAGAGCCATATGTGTGCATGTGCAGAGCCATATGTGTGCGGTACAGAGCCATATGTGTGCGGTGCAGAGCCATATGTGTGTGTGTGCGGTACAGAGCCATATGTGTGCGTGTGCGGTACTTAGACATATGTGTGCGTGTGCGGTGCAGAGCCATATGTGTGCATGTGAGGTACAGAGCCATATGTGTGCGTGTGCGGTACATAGCCATATGTGTGCGTGTGCGGTGCAGAGCCATATGTGTGCATGTGCGGTGCAGAGCCATATGTGTGCGTGTGCGGTACAGAGCCATATGTGTGCGTGTGCGGTGCAGAGCCATATGTGTGCGGTGCAGAGCCATATGTGTGCGTGTGCGGTACAGAGCCATATGTGTGCGTGTGCGGTACATAGCCATATGTGTGCGTGTGCGGTGCAGAGCCATATGTGTGCGTGTGCGGTACAGAGCCATATGTGTGCATGTGCGGTACAGAGCCATATGTGTGCGGTACAGAGCCATATGTGTGCGGTACAGAGCCATATGTGTGCGTGTGCGGTGCACAGCCCGATGTGGGGTTGTTATTTGCAATGCTGTAGTGATAATAGGTCAGGTGCTGGGGCAGAATATACTGACAGGGAATGTGTGTGTGCAGGGGGCGGGCAGAGGGCGAGGCTGGACACTGGGGTGGGTGGTGACAGCTCTGACTGAGGTTCAGCACAGGAAGTGGTCATGTTTGCTGTATCTGAATGTAAACAAGAAGCTGCAGAGAATAAAGGGTGAATTCAAGAGGAACAAAAGTTAGAAAACAAAAAATAACAATGTAGGTGTGATTTATATGACAATACAGCACAGATTAGCTAAACAAAAATTTTTGAGTTTATGTCAGATAACTCTTTTAAGCATCCCTGAAGGTAAGCGTTGAGAGTGTCCCACACCAAATTATTGTTCAGGGTTTGAGTTGAGCTACTAAGAAGTCTTCTAGTTGGGCCAGGGTCCTATCACTTTGATTAGTTTGAACCAAAAGGGGTTTAACCGCCAAAGGGGTCTGTTAACATCAGATGTAAGAATGATATTCCCTGTACTCCATGTACCACATTGTCAACCCAGGCTGCCACGTTACTTGATCCAAAAATATAATCTAAACGTGACAGCGTGCACCTGAAGAATGACAGGTAACTCCCGGGTAGTAGGATGCCGTAATCCAACCTCTGTAGTACGGGTCCTCAAGTTCTTCATATCCTGGCGCAAAAGGCCAACTTCAGAATATACCTCCTCAATCTTCCCTGTAAGGGAGGTCTTAAGGGCCATTTACACAATGCGACATCGCTAACGATATATCGTTGCGGTTACGGTGTTTGTGACGCACATCCGGCACCGTTAGCGACATCGCAGTGTGTGACAGGCAGGAGCTACCTTAAACGATCGCAAAAGAGACAAAAATCGTTGGTATATGAGAGGTCGTTCATTTACCAAAAATCGTTGTCTCGTACGTAGCGAGGTTGTTCCTCATTCCTGCGGCACCACACATCGCTATGTGTGACACCGCAGAAGCGACGATCATCTCCTTACCTTCGTCTACCGGCAATGAGGAAGGAAGGAGGTGGATGGCATGTTCCGGCCGCTCATCTCCACCTTCCTCTGTTATTGGACGGCCGTTTGTGACGTCGCTGTGACGCCAAACGCCCCTCCCCCTTGAAGGGGGGATTGTTCGGCGGGCACAGCGACGTCTAAGAACAGGTATGTGCTTGTGACGCTCCCATAGCGATAATGTTCGCTACGGCAGCGATCACCACATGTCGCACCAACAACGGGGGCGGGTGCTAATGCTTGCAACATCGCTAGCAATCGCTAGCGATGTCGCAGCGTGTAAAGCACCCTTTACATGGAGATATTGCCTGCATGAGCTGCTCGTACATTTGTCTCAGGGTTAAGTCATCTTGATCTCCATCCCCATCCCCCGTCAGCGCCTGGGCTTTGGAAGAAGCACGCCTCTTGGCCTTAGGAGTGTCTCCCTGACCATTCCTGGCAAACTCCTTGAGTTTATTGATGCCTCCAGATTGTTTAAGGGGACTCAGAATAGCTAGCTGGATCGTTGTATATTACACTCTCCACTCCTGCTGCACCCCAGTACACCTAATCCTGTGCCTCTGTAATATGTGTCCAGTGAAATGAGCACCTTTGCTCTCCTATCCAGCTCAGGCAGCCAGGAAGCATCTGTACATACATGTATCTACAGCAAAGGGTAGTCCCGAGTCAGCACAGCGCCTGATTGTTATAATCAGGAGTAATACAGGCCTCTCCAGCGTGGAGTCTTAATGTATATCTTTTTCGTACTATGTCAATGTCAGAGGGAGACCTGAGGGGCCTGTTTTTCAGAGCACCCACCCCAATCCTGCTGCCTCGGTTAATGGCTCGTTCACTGCTGCTGGCCCTTTGATGTGCCGGCTGCAGGCGGTGCAGCTGATGATAAAATTATTAGTGGCGCTCACCGATCTCCAGATCTCCCCTCCAGTTAGCCCCTGCAGACTTGTGAAGCCACCTCCAACAGCTCCTCCACGTCCTCCTGGGGGTAAGCCGTTCGCCGGGTGATGGGACTCCGCGGCGCTATGCAGCTGCAAAGCCTCGTGCAGGGAAGTTGGTGCCTCGTCTCACTCTCCGGCCTCATTTGGTACAATATCCTCCGTCAGGAGCTGGGGGACAGCTCCGGTGGAATCGCTGGCCTCTAGAGTGTCCCCTACCTCGGGAAGCACTTTGCAGGCAAGGGAGAACAGGCAATCAGGCAACAATATCAGGATATGCAGGATGGTGGGAGCAGCTCTCATGTGCATCCGCTCAGTTCAGCTACATCACTCCGCCCCATTCCAGTATCTTTACATTACATTCTAAGGGGTACTTTGCACACTACGACATCGCATGCCGATGGTAGCGATGCCGAGCGCGATAGTGCCTGCCCCTGTCGCAGCTGCGATATTTTGTGATAGCTGCCGTAGCGAACATTATCGCTACGGCAGCTTCACATGCACTTACCTGCCCTGCAATGCCGCTCTGGCCGGCGAACCACCTCCTTCCTAAGGGGGCGGGTCGTGCGTCGTCACAGCAATGTCATACAACGGCCGGCCAATAGAAGCGGAGGGGCGGAGATGAGCGGGACGTAAACATCCCGCCCACCTCCTTCCTTCCGCATCGCTGCCGGTGGCAGGTAAGCAGATGTTCCTCGTTCCAGCGGCTTCATACACAGCGATGTGTGCTGCCGCAGGAACGAGTAACAACATTGTACCTGTCGCTACAGCAAAATTATGGAAATGTCGGACACTACACCGATCATACGATTACGACGCTTTTGCGCTCGTTAATGGTAGCTAAAAGGATTTACACACTACGATGTCGACAGCGACGCCGGATGTTCGTCACTTTCGATTTGACCCCACCGATATCGCAGCTGCGATGTCGTAGTGTGCAAAGTACCCCTAAGGCTCTGCTTCACATTTCCAGTAGTTTCATGATTTTAATGCATTTTAGGATAACATAATGGAAATAAAAGGTTCCAAATCTATTCATTTATATGGTAATGGAAAAGTCCTAAAATGTCTTTTGTTTAACCCCTTCACCCCGAGCGATTTTCCGTTTTTGTTTTTTGCTCCCCTTTTTCCGAGAGCCGTCACTTTTTTATTGTTCCTTTAATCTTGCCATATAAGAGCGTACGTTTGAGGGACGAGTTGTACTTTTAAATGAATCCATTAGTTTTACCATATAATGTACTGGAAAACGGCAAAAAAATTCCAAGTGCAGAACAATTGCAAAAAAAAGTGTGATTGCACAATTGTTTTTGGGATATTTTATTCACTGTGTTTACTATATGGTAAAACTGATATGGCGATGTGCAGGTGTGATTAGTACAGTGAAACATAGCACATGCAGTGTACAGATTAGTCTATGACATACTGATAGGTAGATTATAATAAGGGCAAGTGAGATTACCCTCACTATAATGTTTGCACCATTAACAGCTGTGCACATCTCTGAATTGGGAGCTTTCCTGGAGCTCCACTGCTGGCAATACAGAATGGTAGAGTGGAGTAGGAAACTGGCTAGTGGGAGCAATGCCTAGTAGAAGACTACATAAGCAAGGATGGTTGACCTTAGGGAGATCAACATCCAACACCACGGAGACACCATCACGTGTTTCACAACGCAGTAATTCTAGAGCAATGTCCCCTGGGAAATATTTAAAACAAGAAAGCCTGCGGAGACACCATCACATGTTTCTCAACGCTAGCAGGAAACTAGCCAAGTCTTTCACCGGGAAGGAACAACCACGGGAAGGGCAGTCTCCAGTCAAGGAGACCACCTATGCCAAACATGGTATCCATCCACAGACAGCTGGTTCGGGATATTTGCCCCTCATCAGGAAACTGGCTAGTGGGAGCAATGCCTAGTAGAAGACTACTCCACACTGATGAGGGGCAAATACCCGGAAACAGCTGTCTGGTGTGGAGTAGGAATCAGTGTGGAGTAGGAATCTGGCTAGTGGGAGCATTGCCTAGTAAAAGACTACACTTTTTGCTCCCACTAGCCAGATTCCTACTCCACACTGATGAGGGGCAAATACCCCGAAACAGCTGTCTGTGGATGGATACCATGTTTGACATAGGTGGTCTCCTTGACTGGAGACTGCCCTTCCCGTGGTTGTTCCTTCCCAGTGAAAGACCTGGTTAGTTTCCTGTCAGTGTTGAGAAACATGTGATGGTGTCTCCGCAGGCTTTCTTGTTTTGTATATAGAGCTATATGACGGCTCATCCTTTATATAGAGAGCTATGTGGGTGCTCATCCTGTACGACGGTCTGCTGATAAATCTTTGGCTTTGTGATCTTTTTTGTTTTTATGGTAACACATATTACATCACATGAAAGCCTTATGTGTCTAATATATGTTTTCAAGATTTCACATTTGAATCTTATGGAAACGGTGTTCTATGCACGTGGGAAATCAAAATGGCAGAGTTTAATGCAATATTCACAGCAACTGAGAGCAGAGGAGTGATAAAATTCTTGTTTCTGCAAGGAAAGTCCGCAAAGGATATTCATGGTTATATGCCACAGACATTATTCCACAGTTAAGAACTGGGTTGCCAAATTTAAAACAGGCCACTTCAGCACCAGTGATGAGGAACGTCCTGGACGACCGAGAGTGGTTGTTCCGGAGATCGTCGATGCTGTGCACAACCGCATACTAAGAATCAATGAATTTCAGCTAAAGCAATAGCAGACATCATAGGGATTTCCCGTGAATGATTTTGTGTTCTTATCCATGAACATTTGGATATTTTGGAGGAAGCTATCTGCAAAGTGGGACCCTAAACTTCCAGGTCCATTTGTCAGCGTTTCCGGACTGATAACTTCCTGGATCACTATGGATGAGACCTGGATTTATTTGTATGACCCTGAAAACAAGGAGCAATGAAAAGAGTGGAGGCACAGTGGTTCTCTTCTCCCAAAAAAGTTCAGGAAGCAAAAATCACCCATTAAGGTGATGGCATCTGTATTCTGGGATAAGGAGGGTGTGCTGCAAGTGGAGTACCTTCAAAAGGGTTCCACCATCAATGCAAGCTATTACAATGAACATTTGGAACAACTGAAGGCAGCTCTGAAGGCCAAAAGCTGCGGCAAGCTGTCCAAAGGAATCTTGTTCCTGTAAGACAATGCCTCCACTCACACTGCACAAGTGACCACGGCAAAACTGGCAGAACTGGGCTTCCAGCTGGTTGACCACCCACCTTATTCACCAGATCTAGCTCACTCCGACTATCATCTGTTTGGAAACTTGAAGAAAAAACTCAAGGGTACCAAATTTCACACCATTTCTGATTCCATGGCTGCTACAGATGCCTGGTTTGAGGCACAACCGAAATCCTTTTTGCTAGGCTTACAGAAAGAACTTGGAATACCCATGTAAGAAGTGTGTTGACATCAGTGGAGAGTATGTGGAATAAATGTAAAGTTTTATCATCCTATCTCGTTTCTTACTGGATAAACTCAGACTTATCAGCAGCCCCTTGTATATTGAGAGCTTACAGTGCCTTGCGAAAGTATTAGGCTGGGTTCACACATAGCGACAACAACGTTGCTGTTATGTCACCATTTTCTGTGACGTAGCAGCGACCTTGTAAGTCACTGTTATGATCGCTGCTTCGCTGTCAAACACAGCAGAAGCAGCAGCGATCATAACGTCGCTACATGTGCAGAGAGCAGGGAGCCGCGCACACTGCTTAGCGCTGGCTCTCTGCTCTCTTAGCTACAGTACACATCGGGTTAATTAACCCGATGTGTACTGCAGCTGCATGTGCAGAGAGCAGCACACACTGCTTAGCGCTGGCTCCCTGCACTCCTAGCTACAGTACACATCGGGTTAATTAACCCAATGTGTGCTGCAGCTACATGTGCAGAGAGCAGGGAGCCGGCACTGGCAGCGTGAGAGCGGCGGAGTCTGGTAACGAAGGTAAATATCGGGTAACCACCACTCCAAAGACATACAGATAGGGACTCTAGATTGTGAGCCCCAGTGGGGACAGTGTTGCCAATGTATGTAAAGCGCTGTGGAAATAATAGCGCTATATAAATGAATAAAATTATTATTATTATTATTATGTTTACCCTGGTTACAGCTTACCGCAGCTGCCAGACGCCGGCTCCTGCTCTCTGCTCGCTTCATTTCGTCGCTCTCTCGCTGTCACACACAGCGATCTGTGCGTCACAGCGTGAGGGCAACAATAAAAAAACGAACCAGGGCTGTGTGTAACGAGCAGCGATCTCACAGCAGGGGCCAGATCGCTGCTCAGTGTCACACACAGCGAGATCGCTAATGAGATCACTGCTGCGTCACAAAAACCGTGACGTAGCAGCGATTTCGGTAGCGATCTCGCTATGTGTGAAGCACCCCTTAGGCTCTCTTGAATTTTTCAACCTTTTCCCACATTTCAGGCTTCAAACATAAAGATAAAAATTTTAATGTTCTGGTGAAGAATCAACAACAATTGGGACACAATTGTGAAGTTAAACTAAATTTATTGCTTATTTTAAACTTTTTTTAAAAAATAAATAACTGAAAAGTGGGGCGTGCAATATTATTCGGCCCCTTTAAGTTAATATTTTGTAGCGCCGCCTTTTGCTGCGACTACAGCTGCAAGACGCTTGGGGTATGTCTCTATCAGTTTTGCACATCAAGAAACTGAAATTCTTGCCCATTCTTCCTTTGCAAACAGCTCGAGCTGAGTGAGGTTGGTTGGAGAGCATTTGTGAACAGCAGTTTTCAGCTCTTTCCACAGATTCTTGATGGGATTCAGGTCTGGACTTTGACTTGGCCATTCTAACACCTGGATACATTTATTTGTGAACCATTCCATTGTAGATTTTCCTTTTATGTTTGGGATCATTGTCTTTTTGGAATACAAATCTCCGTCCCAGTCTCAGGTCTTTTGCAAACTCCAAGAGGTTTTCTTCAATAATGGTCCTGTATTTGGCTCCATCCATCTTCCCATAAAGTTTAACCATCTTCCCTGTCCCTGCTGAAGAAAAGCAGGCCCAAACCATGATGCTGCCACCACCATTTTGACAGTGGGGATGGTGTGTTCAGGGTGATGAGCTGTGTTGCCTTTACGTCAAACATATCGTTTGGCATTGTGCCCAAATAGTTTCATCTGACCAGCGCACCTTCTTAAACATGTTTGGTGTGTGTCCCAGGTGGCTTGTGGCAAACTTTAAACAACACTTTTTATGGATATCTTTGAGAAATGGCTTTCTCCTTGCCACGCTTCCATAAAGGCCAGATTTGTGCAGCGTGTGACTGATCATTGTCCTATGGACAGACTCTCCCACCTCAGCTGTAGATCTCTGCAGTTCATCCAGAGTGATCATGTGCCTCTTGGCTGCATCTCTGGTCAGTCTTCTCCTTGGTGAGATGAAAGTTTAGATGGATGGCCTTGTCTTGGTAGATTTGCAGTGGTATGATACTCCTTCCATTTCAATAAGATCGCTTGCACAGTGCTGCTTGGGATGTTTAAAGTTTTGGAAATATTCTTGTAACCAAATCCGGCTTTAAACTTTTCCACAACAGTATCATGGACCTGCCTGTTGTGTTCCTAGGTCTTCATAATGCTATCTGTGCTTTAAACAGAACACTGAGACTATCACAGAGCAGGTGCATTTATACGAAGGAGACTTGATTACACACAGGTGGCTTATATTTATCATCAGTCATTTAGGACAAAATTGGATCATTCAGAGATCCTCAATTAACTTCTGGAGTGAGTTTGCTGCACTGAAAATAAAGGGGACGAATAATATTGCACGCCCCACTTTTCAGTTATATTTTAAAAAAGTTAAAAATAAGCAATACATTTTGTTCAACTTCACAATTGAGTCCCACTTGTTGATTCTTCACCATAACATTAAAATTGTAATCTTTATATTTGGAGCCTGAAATGTGGAAAAAGGTTGAAAAATTCAAGGGGCCGAATACTTTCACAAGGCACTGTATGTGAGCTCCCACATAGCATCCTCTATACTATGTGAGAGCTCATACTGTATATAGTGCTACTTTGTGTAGGCTCATACTGTTTATAGCGAGCTATGTGAGGGCTCATTCTGTATATTTAGGGATGTCATCATACTTAGTTTATTTATTTCACTCACTTATACAGTGCTATTAATTCCTCAGTCCTTTTACAGACGTGATTATCACTTTCCCCATTGAGGCTCACAATCTAAGTTCACTATCAGTTTGTTTTGGATATAATTAATGTTAGTATCAAATAACTATAATTGACATGTTATTAATATTAAGCAGAATACATTTCAGCCTATTGGTTCAGCCTCCACAACATTCACAATCTCATGTGGCCCCTCGGAATAATGAATTTTCCACCCAAGGTCCAATATGTATACCGCTATGTTATGCATAGTGTGGAACATAAAGGAAAACTTTGTGAGGCGCTCTATGCAGCCTACTGTCTCTTGTTTTGTATCTACAGATGTGCACCAGAGGACCTGAATGTTAATCCCATGACCTGTCACATGATCTTTCAAAGGGGAGATCATTTAACATGTTACATCGGATTTTGGGGGTTTGGTCATGCCTTCTCAACTGCTTAGGGCCCTTGCCACTCTTAATCCGCCCTGGAATTACCATGAGCAGACATCAGATTTTATATACAGGATAATATGTGGCTGGTGTACTATCTGTAGTCACAGTATATCCAGCAGGTGAAATAACTATTGTGCATGTCACCAATTTTCTAAGTTAACATATTTATTAAGGTGATAATGACATGAATTTCTCATCAGATGTTGGTAACAACTTATCCAGTCCACATAGGAAAGAGAAATCAAACCGTAGATGTCCATAAATTAAGTGATGTGTAATAATGAGAAATAACAGGAAAAATGTATTGAATGCATAAAGAAAGAGGTGCAAAAAGCCATGGAAAGTCATGACACCAGCTGAAATCTTATCAGTAATTAGAAAGCAATCCTGCAACTTATTGAAAAATAGCAGCTGGTTCAACTGATGTCCTATAAAAACAAGTGACTCATTACCAAGGTGCCACACAAGAAACATTGCCTGATGGGTAAAATCAATGAGCTGTCTCACGACTTTTGCAGCTATGTTGTGCAAAACATATTGGTGGCATTGAATACAGAATATTACTACACTACAGAAAATTCCAGTGACCACTTTTGTGGCCATAATCCAGAAGTGAAAAGAACAACATTTCACCATAAACCGGCTACACCTAGGTGCTTCTCTCAAGATTTCGACAGAGGAGTGAAGAAAAATGATCAGAAGAGGTGTCCAAGAGCAAAGGACTAAAGGCCCCGTTACACGCAACGACGTATCTAACGATATATCGGCGGGGTCACGGATTCCGTGACGCACATCTGGCATCGTTAGCGACGTCGTTGCGTTTGACACCAACAAGTGGCCGTTAACAATGGAAAATACTCACCAAATCGTCCATCGTTGACACGTCATTCATTTTCAAAAAATCGTTGATTGTTGAGGACGCAAGTTGTTTGTCGTTTCCGAGGCAGCACACATCGCTATCTGTGACACCTCGGGAACGACGAACTACAGCTTACCTGCGGCCGCCGGCAGTGAGGAAGGAAGGAGGTGGGTGGGATATTACGGCTGTTCATCTCCGCCCCTCCGCTTCTTATTGGGCGGCCGTTTAGTGATGCCGCTGTGACGCCGCACGAACCGCCCCCTTAGAAAGGAGGCGGTTCGCCGGCCTCAGCGACGTTGCTAGGCAGGTAAGTCCGTGTGACGGCTCCTAACAATATTTTGCGCCACGGGCAGCGATTTGCCCGTGATGCACAAACGACGGGGGCGGGTACGCTCGCGATATCGCTAGCAATATCGCTGCGTGTAGAGCCCCCTTAACTGTGGAGAGCTAGAGAAAGACATGGAATCAGTAGGTAGAATTAAGGTGTGTGCGCAGGCTGCGCTCTGTAATTGTGAAAAAAACATGCACCCTCTGGCAGACTTTGATAACTGTAAACACTGCGTTTGACAAAAATAAATGCATTTTACATGCATTTTGGATGCATTTTTGAAAGTGCGGTTCCATGGCAATTCAGCTCTGCTACATGCCCGGTGACAGTAGACAGAGCCGCGGGATGAGAATGAACTCGGATGAACTTCACACGACTTCTTTGTCATCGCGTGACTGTGTGCTGTCATGAACTCAGATGAACCTCTGAGGTCAGTGGCCGGACACAGGGGTCCGCAGCAGTGATGTCAGAGCTTCACCCAAGTTCATTGTCATCGTGCGGCTCTCTGTGTCGCGGCCTCATTTGTGATCACAAGTGAAGGACTCACCTGTGAACGCAAATCACCTGAGTGACTGAAGTGAGCCGCGCGATCAGTGGTGCCGTCACTCAGGTTATCCGCGGCCACAGCTGAATTCCTCCACCTGAGACAGTTGGAGGATCCAGATGTGGCCGTGGGTAACCTGAGTCACGTCACCGCTGACAGCGTGACTCACTTCAGTTGCTCCGTGAAGCTCAGAGAGAGCAGTCGTGCTCTACAGCCACTCCTGTCAGCTTCCGATGTAGGAGAGCCAAAAGCTTTGTGGGACCTCGTGTGGATTACATCGGACCTGGAGGGGTGTTTGGGGTTTATTAAAGTGGTGAAAGATGGTGTTGTTTTGTCTTTTATTTCAAATAAAGGATTTTTCACTGTTTGTGTTTATTTATTTCACTACAGTTTAGTGATGGGGGTGTCTCATAGACGCCTGCCATCACTAAGCTAGGACTTAGTGGTAGCTATGGGCTGTCATTAACTCCTTATTACCCCGACTGCCACCGCAACAGAACAATCGGGATGAGTTGGGTAGAGTACCTGGACTGTCTCATCTAATGGATGCGGCCTTTCTGGGCGGCTGCTGGCTGATATTTTTAGGCTGGGGGCTCCACATAACGTGGGTCTTCCCATCCTGAGAATACCAGCCCTCAGCCATGTGACTTTACCTTGACTGGTATCAAAATTAGGGGTGACCGCAGCCGTTTTTTTTTTTTAATTATTATTTATTTATTTATTCATTCATTCATTCATTCGTTTATTTATTTTGCTGCACAATATAGACCCGCCCACTGGCGGCTGTGATTGGTTGCAGTGAGACAGCTGTCACTCAGCGTGGGGTTTCTTCTGACTGCAAATAATCATAGGCACCGGTGGGCGAGGCGAAGCAGTGAATATGAGATGGAATAATGAGCGGCCGGCATTTTCAAAAGCAGGAGAAGCCGCTGGAGCAGTGTGACATCTGTGCAGCGTCGCGCCGCGCCGCGCCGGTGATCAGTGAGTATGAGAAAGGGGGTGAGAGGGAGAAACCAACCGACCGACAGAGAGAGTGAGTGAGATCGACAGAGAGAGGGAGAGTCCAACCGACAGAGAGAGTGAGTGAGATCGACAGACAGAGAAACCGATACGGACAGAGAGAAAGACCGAAAGACCTGTGTTTTGTTTGTCAAAAAAACATGCAGAATGCAACAAAAATGTAGTGCAAGTGCACAGCTAAACATTTTGGTTGCGTTTTGACACACCTCATTCATTTCAATGGGGAGAAAATGCAACCAAAATGCACAAAAGAAGTGACATACTGCTTTTTTATACGCATCGATTTTGTCAAATATTTGGCATCCAAAACGCTGCCTAAAAAAAAGCAACGTGCGCATGGAAATGTGCACACTTCTCATTTGCTGGGGAAGCACAACGCATGCATTTTGTCATTGAGGTGCTGCAGTTTTAAACGCAGCCAAAATGCAGGACAAATGCACATGTGCGCACACAGCCTTATTGCAAAGAAAACAATACGCAATACACCCCCCTCCATGGCCTGTATGCACGCTCACCACGAAAGACTCAATTTCTGACCAAAGTGTATATTCAAGCATGTTTAAAGTTTGCAGAATCCAACTGAGAGAAGGGACGGCACTCACCGGAATCAAGCAAAATTCTTTATTGAAGTGCGGTGCAATAAAAAGGCAGGAGCAGAGCTGACAGCGGGCCCCCTCACGGACGACGGCCGTTTCGCGAATGGATACGCTTCCTCGGGTCCATGTGGACAGGCATAGACCATCGCCTTATGAGAGAGCTGTGTCAGGTCTATGTCACTGCCAATTAAAAACAGATGATAAGTGCAACAAGTAACAAAATAGTGCATGATACTGACAATGTTATACAAAATACAATTAAAATCAACATGGTAAAAAACCATTACAAACAGACACATACAAAAATATGCGGACACATAGAGATGTGCAGAAAACCGAGAGATCATTTTTGTCATTTAACCCCAAATCCCCATGGGCTCTATATTTATCCCATTCAGCCCCCGGGTGTTTTCCGTTTTTTGCTTTTTGCTCCCCTTCTTCCGAGAGCCGTAACTTTTTTATTTTTCTGTCAATCTTGCCATGTGAGGGATTGTTTTTTGTGGGATGAGTTGTACTTTTAAATAAAACCATAAGTTGTACTTTATAATGTACTAGAAAACAGCAAAAAAATCCAAGTGGGGAAAAACTGCAACAAAAGTGTGATCGCACAATAGTTTTTGGGATGTTTTATTCATCGTGTTCACTATATGGTAAAACTGATATGTCATTATCATGCCTGAGGTCGGTCCGAGTTTGCAGACACCAAACATGTATAGGTTTACTTGTATCTAAGGGGTTAAAAAAAATTCACAAGCTTGTCCATAAAAAGTGGCGTACGTTTTGCGCCTTTTTCCGAAACCCGTAGCTTTCTCATTTTTTTGGGATCTATGGCTCAGTGATGGCTTATTTTTTGCGTCTCGCGCAGACATTTTTAATGATACCATTTTTGCCCTGATCCTACATTTTTATCACCTGTTATTACACTATGCGTAAAACTTGCGGCGACCAAAAAACGTAATTTTGGCGTTTGGAATTTTTTTGCCGCTACGCCATTTACCACTCAGATTAATTGATTTTATATTTTGATAGATCGGGAATTTATGAACGCGGTGATACCAAATATGTGTACATTTTTTATTTTTTTAACGCCTTAATTTTCAATGGGGTGAAAGGGGGGTGATTTGAACTTTTAGGGTTTTTTTTATTTTTTTATTTTTTAAAACTTTTTTTTTTTTACTTTTTTTTATTTTACTAGTCCCCCTAGGGGGCTATATGGATCAACAATGCGATCGCTCTGCCCTATCTGCTGATCATAGCTACACAGCTGTAAACAGTAGATATGGTCACTTCCTGATTCATTCGGTTCCCGGCCGAGTGAAACCGAAAGTGACTCATGATAGCTATAGGTGTCATCACATGACCCTGTGCTACCATGGCAACCACCGAAAGTCACGTGATCACGCACGTGACTTCCGGTGGGGGCGGCAGTAAGTGAAAATAATGGCCACAAGCATATACATCTCACTGCCAGACTTTGGCAGCGAGATGTAAGGGGTTAAATGTTCTGGGTGAAATGCGATTCCACTCAGAACATGCAGGCACACATGTCAGCTGTTGAAAACAGCTGATATTTACGCGGGTCGCTGCGACCTGCCAATGGCAGGGGGCGGGGATTAACCTCACACGATCCATGACGGAAAGATCCGTCAAGGGTCATGAAGGGGTTTATAATAAGTCTTGCCTCAGTTTGTAGGAGCAATTTATGTACATCACCTCCTTGAGGGGGGAGAAATACTCTCTCTAAGGGCTGCTTCTCACTTGCGAGTTTCTCGCAGTAGAGCAATGCGAGAAAATCTCGCATTGGAATCGGACACATGTTAGTGAATGATTCAGCTCTCATCAGCGATTTTTTTCTCAGTCCAAATCGGACTGGGAAAAAAATCGCAGCATGCTGCTTTTTTGCGAGTTTCTACTGCGAGTCTCTCCAATGCAAGTCTATGGGAGCGTGTAAATAATCGGATGTCACGGGACGGCACTCACACCATCCTAGTGACATGCGATTTTCTAAATACATTTCTCGCATGTTTCCTAAAAATCTGGAAACGAGTGATGTGTCACAATGTCTGTCAATCACTATTCTCTGTCAGTCGGTGTCTCCCTCTCGGACTCTATTCTCTCTGCGTCGGTCACTATCTCTCTGTCGGTCTGTCGGTCGGTCACTATCTCTGTCCCTCACTCTCTGTCCATGTCGGTCTATCCCTCTCCGTCCCTCTCTCATACTCACCGATCCCCGATCACCAGCGCGGCGCTGCACGGCGTTCACACTGCTCCGGCGGCTTCTCCTCTTTTGAAAAAGCCGGCCGCTCATTAAACAATCTCGTATTCCCTGCTTTACCCACCCACCGGCGCCTATGATTGGTTGCAGTGAGACACGCCTCCACGCTGAGTGACAGGTGTCTCACTGCAACCAATCACAGCAGCCGGTGGGCGGGTCTATACTGTGCAGTGAAATAAATAAATAAATAATTAAAAAAATGGCGTGCGGTCCCCCCAATTTTAATACCAGCCAGATACACCCATACGGCTGAAGGCTGGTATTCTCAGGATGGGGAGCTCCACGTTATGGGGAGCCCCCCAGCCTAACAATATCAGTCAGCAGCCGCCCAGAATTGCCGCATACATTAGATGCAACAGTTCTGGGACTGTACCCGGCTCTTCCCGATTTGCCCTGGTGCGTTGGCAAATCGGGGTAATAAGGAGTTAATGGCAGCCCACAGCTGCCACTAAATCCTAGATTAATCATGTCAGGCGTCTATGAGATACCTTCCATGATTAATCTGTAAGTTACAGTAAATAAACACACACACACGAAAAAATCCTTTATTAGAAATTAAAAACACTAACAAATTCCCTGGTTCAGCAATTTAATAAGTCCCAAAAAGCCCTCCATGTCCGGCGTAATCCACGGACCTCCAGCGTCGCTTCAAGCTCTGCTGCATGCAGGTGACAGGAGCTGCAGCAGACACCGCCGCTCCTGTCACCTCCACACAGCAACTGAGGTGAGTATCGCGATCAGCTGAGCTGTCACTGAGGTTAATCGCGGCCACCGCTGGATCCAGGTAACCTCAGTGACAGCTCAGCTGATCGCGATACTCACCTCAGTTGCTGTGTGGAGGTGACAGGAGCGACGGTGTCTGCTGCAGCTCCTGTCACCTGCATGCAGCAGAGCTGGAAGCGACGCTGGAGGTCCGTGGATTACGCCTGTGGGCGGGGAAAGCAGGGAATACGAGATTGTTTAATGAGCGGCTGGCTTTTTCAAAATAGTAAAAGCCGCCGCAGCAGTGTGAATGCCATGCAGTGCCGCGCTGGGGATCGGGGATCGGTGAGTATGAGAGAGGGCTGCTAACTTCAGTCACTCAGGGGATTAGCGGTCACCGGTGAGTCCTTCACTGGTGACCGCTAATCAGGACGCGGCACACAGACAGAGCCGCAGCATGACAATGAAGTCGGGTGAAGTTCACCCGAGTTCATTCTGACAGTGTGGCTCTGTCTGTGTCTGCTGTCATCTGCCATTCAGCTCTGCTACATGGCTGTCTGTGTCTGCTGTCAGCGGCCATGTAGCAGCGCTGAATGGCAGATGACATAGTAAAAAATATGTATTACACACGCATTACACACGCTAGTAAAATCATTAATTTATTCAGAAAAAGCATCGCACTTGCGTTGCACTCGGACCTAACGTGAACTAAAATCAGCCGAGTTTTTTTCAGCCCAGTCGGACCGATTTTACTCGCATAGATGTGTTTCCAGCCTAAGCCTGCGAACCGCAGTACATTCGGATCACCATTATGTGCATTACAAATATGCTCAATTAACTGAGGAGAGCCTTTACCAGACATCACAGAGCTAAAATGTTCTTTGAACCTCACATACATCGGTCTGATGGTCTTACCGATGTAAAAATGACCGCAACTGCAAAATACAATGTAAACAACAAATTTTGTCCTGCATGATGTAAAACGCCTGACATGATGCACAAAAGAACCGATTTTTATCGGATTAACCGTAAAATGCAGTTGACAAAATCTGCAATTACCGCACCTGTAGTTACCGACCGGGCTACTCCTCTCTAGCCACGTAGACGGCTGAGTTAATCTGTTTTTTACCAACACATCTTTTAGGTTATTACCCCTCCGGTAGGTAACTAAAGGTTTAGCAGCAGTCATTTCTTTTAGGTTACTATCTTGTTGTAAAATGTGGCAATTTTTGTACAGGGTGTTTTTTATTACTGATTCCAGTGGGCCGAATTTAAAATTGAAAATAAACCTACGGGGCTGCATCCTCCTAGTGGATCGGTCAACGAAGCGAGAATCCCTTATTTGAGCATAATTTGATATACATTTATTAAAGGAGGTCTCTATCACCTGTTCTGGGTACCCTCTCTCTCTTAATCTCAGTTTCAAATCTGCAGATTGTTGCAGAAAAACCGCATCATCACTGTTAATACGTCTTAACCTCACAAATTGACTGTATGGCAACGCATTTTTGGCAAGAGCACTATCAAAGTGCAGCAAAGTATTGGAACCGGTAGGCTTGCGGAACACCTTAGTTTGAATCGCCCCTTCTACAATCGTCACTGCGACATCCAAAAAATTCAAGGATTGCCCTCCAAAATACATACATGAATACATGTAACACAATGAATATGTCATTCACTTATGATTTTGGAGGTCAATCCTTGAATTTTTTGGATGTCGCAGTGACGATTGTAGAAGGGGTGATTCAAACTAAGGTGTTCCGCAAGCCTACTGCTTCATATACTTTTCTGCACTTTGATAGTGCTCATACGGCTCATACCAAAAATGTGTTGCCATACAGTCAATTTGTGAGGTTAAGACGTATTAACAGTGATGATGCGGGTTTTCTGCAACAATCTGCAGATTTGAAACTGAGATTAAGAGAGAGAGGGTACCCAGAACAGGTGATAGAGACCTCCTTTAACCCCTTCACGACCGGCCGATTTTTCACTTTCCGGGTTTTTTTTCGACATTCTTTTTCTGAGAGACGTAACTTTTTTTTTAGTCAATATGGTCATGTGAGGGCTCATTTTTTGCGGAACGAGCTGTATTTTTAAATTAAACCATAAGTTTTACCATATAGTGTACTGGAAAACGGCAAAAAAAATCCAAATGCAGAAAAATTGCAAAAAAAGTTCGATAGCACTATTGTTTTTGAGATTTTTTATTCACTGTGTTCACTATATGGTAAAACGGATGTGTGGGTGTGATGCCTCAGGTCAGTGCGAGTTCGTAGACACCAAACATGTATAGGTTTACTTTTATTTAAGGGGTTAAAAAAAAATCGGAAGTTTGTCTGAAAAAAGTGGCGCACGTTTTACGCCATATTCCGTGACCCGTAGCATTCTCATTTTTCGTGATCTATGGCTCAGTGACGGCTTATTTTTTGTCTCGAACTGACGTTTTTAACGGTACCACTTTTGCGCAGATGCTACGTTTTGATCGCCTCTTATTGCATTTTGCGCAAAAGTTGTGGCGACAAAAAAAACGTCATTTTGGCGTTTGGAATTTTTTTGCCGCTACGTTGTA
Organism: Anomaloglossus baeobatrachus; assembly: GCF_048569485.1. Lineage (NCBI taxonomy): Eukaryota > Metazoa > Chordata > Amphibia > Anura > Aromobatidae > Anomaloglossus > Anomaloglossus baeobatrachus. Next base: position 65,467 of record NW_027442120.1, on the reverse strand, counting down.
TGCTGATCAGAATAATTGATTTTTTATTTTGATAGATCGGGCGTTTCTGAACGCGGCGATACCAAATGTGTGTATATTTTTAATTTTTTTAACCCTTTAATTTTCCGTGGGGCGAATGGGGGGTGATATGAACTTTTAGGGTTTTTTTTAATTTTTTTTTTTTTACTTTTTCTTTTTTGCTCCTAATTGGGAGACCCAGACAATTGGGTGTATAGCTACTGCCTCCGGAGGCCGCACAAAGTACTACACTTAAAAGTGTAAGGCCCCTCCCCTTCTGGCTATACACCCCCCCGTGGGAGCACGGGTCCTTCAGTTTTTTGCTTTGTGCGAAGGAGGTCAGACACGCACGCATAGCTCCACTGTTTAGTCAGCAGCAGCTGCTGACTATGTCGGATGGAAGAAAAGAGGACCCATACAAGGGTCCCCAGCATGCTCCCTTCTCACCCCACTTTCTGTCGGTGGTGCTTGTTAAGGTTGAGGTACCCATTGCGGGTACGGAGGCTGGAGCCCACATGCTGATTCCTTCCCCATCCCCATTGGGGCTCTGGGCGAAGTGGGATTTTACCGGTCTCCAGGCACTGAGACCGTGCTCCATCCGCAGCCCCTGGAGAAGCCGCTGGATATGGAGCTGAGTATCACAGGGACATGGCCCTGCTCCGTCAAGGTACTCTGTGTCCCCGTGCATACGCGCGCACACCGCAGCATTGCTGGGTGTGTTAGTGCGCCGGGAACAACAGCGCTGCTGCGCTTGTGCCATTTCCTCCTTTCAGTTTAGCTGAGTGGGTAGACTCAGGGAGAACGGTCGCGCCGGCCGCTGGGACTGCGACGCGGCTGGGACTTGTGGTGCGCCGGGGACTTCCGCGCTGGCCGTGCATATATCACGGCCGCGCTTATTACTACAGTCCCCGGCTTTTGCGGCCTAGTTCGTTCGTTCCCGCCTCCGCACCTGCCAGTCAGGAGGAGGGCGGGACGCTGTACAGAGCATCAGCGCTGAGGGCTGGAGTCGTTTTTACATACTCCAGCCCTCACACCAGGCACAGTAGGACGCAGTTTCCCGCTCTTTGTTTGTGGCACGCCCACGGTCCGCCCCTCTTCACAGAACGCCGGCAGCCATTCCTGCCTGCACGCTGAGCTGCAGAGGGGAGACGGGGAGACCCAGACACGGGATTCTACGGCCTCATACCCGCTGTTCAGCGGGCGGTAAGCAGCCTCAAGGGCTCACCCCCACTTGTGCCGTTTGTATACTGAGTATTTTGTGTTTGCAAATACTTTGTACTGTACGGTCGCTGGTGATTCTCGGCTATACCCCCTCCTAGATTACAAGGAGGCAACAGCATGTCGTCCGCAAAACGCAAGGGTGCCAAGGCACAGACATTATATGCTGCCTGTACCGCATGTGGGGCTGCTCTACCGGCAGGTTCCACTGACCCCCATTGTGTGCAGTGCTCGGCCCCTGTGCAACTTGCACAGCCGGGGCCTCTGCTGGACGTGACCCAGGGGGTACCACCTGTGAATGCTGTCCAGGTGACAGGAACGGAGTTTGCAGCTTTTGCTGACAGATTGTCTATGACCATGTCAAAGATTCTTGAAACATTGCAGTCTAGACCAGTAACTCAGACCATGGACACTGTGGCATCATTGCTCCCTGGTCCCCCTCAGCTGGAACACTTCCAAGCTCCGGGGGTGTCACATGCACCCCAGGGTGACGATTCTGACTCGGACGACAGTCCCAGACAACCTAAGCGGGCTCGTTATGAGGGGCCCTCAACTTCGTCTCACTGGTCAGGATCCCAGCGGGACGAATCTATGGGTGATGAGGCGGATGTAACTGATCAAGATTCTGATCCTGGGTCCGCTCTCAATCTGGATACACCGGATGGTGACGCCATAGTGAATGATCTTATAGCGTCCATCAATAGGATGTTAGATATTTCTCCGCCAGCTCCTACTGAGGAGGAGGCAGCTTCACAGCAGGAGAAATTCCATTTCAGATATCCCAAGCGTAAATTAAGCACTTTTCTGGACCACGCTGACTTTAGAGATGCAATCCAGAAACACCACGCTTATCCTGAGAAGCGGTTTTCTAAACGGCTTAAAGATACACGCTATCCTTTTCCCCCTGACGTGGTCAAGGGTTGGACCCAGTGTCCCAAGGTGGACCCTCCAATCTCCAGGCTTGCAGCTAGATCCTTAGTTGCAGTAGAAGATGGAGCGGCACTTAAAGATGCCACTGACAGGCAGATGGAGCTCTGGCTGAAATCCATCTATGAAGCTATTGGAGCGTCGTTGGCGCCAGCTTTTGCAGCCGTATGGGCACTCCAAGCTATTTCAGCTGGGCTTATACAAGTCGACTCGGTCACACGTACATCTGCCCCGCAGGTGGCACCATTGACCTCTCAAATGTCTGCATTCGCGTCTTACGCGATTAATGCTGTCCTGGACTCTACGAGCCGTACGGCGGTGGCGTCAACCAACTCCGTGGTTTTGCGCAGAGCCCTGTGGTTGAGAGAATGGAAAGCAGATTCTGCTTCCAAGAAATGCTTAACCAGTTTGCCCTTTTCTCGTGACCGATTGTTTGGGGAGCGTTTGGATGAAATCATTAAACACTCCAAGGGTAAGGACTCATCCTTACCTCAACACAGACAAAACAAGCCCCAACAAAGGAGGGGTCAGTCTGGTTTTCGGTCCTTTCGAGGCTCAGGCAGGTCCCAATTCTCCTCGTCCAAGAGGACTCAAAAGGATCAGAGAGGCTCAGATTCTTGGCGGACTCAGTCACGCCCAAAAAAGACAGCAGGAAGAACCGTTAGCAAGACGGCTTCCTCATGACTTTCAGCCTCCTCTCTCCGCATCCTCGGTCGGTGGCAGGCTCTCCCGCTTTGGCGGCATTTGGCTGTCACAGGTCAAAGACCGTTGGGTGAGGGACATTCTGTCTCACGGGTACAGGATAGAGTTCAGCTCTCGTCCTCCAACTCGTTTCTTCAGAACTTCCCCACCGCCCGACCGAGCCGATGCTCTGCTGCAGGCGGTGGCCGCTCTAAAGGCGGAAGGAGTGGTGACTTCCGTTCCTCTTCAGGAACAAGGTCACGGTTTTTACTCCAATCTGTTTGTGGTGCCAAAGAAGGACGGGTCCTTTCGGCCCGTCCTGGATCTAAAGTTGCTCAACAAACACGTAAAAACCAGGAGGTTCCGGATGGAATCTCTCCGCTCTGTCATAGCCTCAATGTCTCAAGGAGATTTCTTAGCATCAATAGACATCAAAGATGCTTATCTTCACGTGCCGATTGCGCCAGAGCATCAGCGTTTTCTACGCTTCGTTATAGAAAGCGAACACCTGCAGTTCGTAGCGTTACCTTTCGGGCTGGCAACAGCCCCTCGGGTCTTCACCAAGGTCATGGCAGCAGTAGTAGCTGTCCTGCACTCGCAGGGTCACTCCGTGATCCCGTATTTGGACGATCTACTTATAAAGGCACCCTCTCAAGAGGCATGCCAACACAGTCTGAACGTGGCACTGAAGACTCTCCAGAGTTTCGGGTGGATTATCAACTTTTCAAAGTCAAATCTAACCCCGACCCAATCACTAACATATCTTGGCATGGAGTTTCATACTCTCTCAGCGATAGTGAAGCTTCCACTGGACAAGCAGTGCTCTCTGCAGACAGGGGTGCAATCTCTCCTGCAGAACCAGTCCCACTCCTTGAGGCGCCTCATGCATTTCCTAGGGAAGATGGTGGCAGCAATGGAAGCAGTCCCTTTCGCGCAGTTTCATCTGCGCCCTCTACAATGGGACATTCTCCGCCAATGGGACGGGAAGTCGACGTCCCTCGACAGGGATGTCTCCCTCTCTCAGGCAACCAAGGACTCTCTCCGATGGTGGCTTCTTCCCACCTCATTGTCAAAAGGAAAGTCGTTCCTACCCCCATCCTGGGCGGTGGTCACGACAGATGCGAGCCTATCAGGGTGGGGAGCAGTGTTTCTTCACCACAGGGCTCAGGGTACGTGGACTCAGAGAGAGTCCACCCTTCAGATCAATGTTCTGGAAATCAGAGCAGTCTATCTTGCTCTGCGAGCCTTCCAACAGTGGCTGGAGGGCAAGCAGATCCGGATTCAGTCGGACAATTCCACAGCGGTGGCGTACATCAACCACCAAGGGGGAACACGCAGTCGACAAGCCTTTCAAGAAGTCCGGCGGATTCTGACGTGGGTGGAAAACTTCCTCAGGTACGCACATTCCTGCAAGGGGTTTGTCATATCATTCCCCCTTACAAGCGGCCATTGGAACCCTGGGATCTGAACAAGGTTCTGATTGCTCTCCAGAAGCCACCTTTCGAGCCTATGAAGGAGATTTCCTTTTCTCGGCTTTCACAGAAAGTGGCTTTTCTGGTGGCGGTCACGTCTCTTCGGAGAGTGTCAGAGCTGGCGGCGTTATCTTGCAAATCTCCCTTCCTGGTGTTTCACCAAGACAAGGTAGTACTGCGTCCAATTCCAGAGTTTCTTCCCAAGGTGGTATCTTCCTTTCATCTCAATCAGGATATCACTTTACCATCTTTGTGTCCGCATCCAGTTCACCAATTTGAAAAGGGTTTGCATCTGTTGGACCTGGTGAGAGCACTCAGGATCTACATTTCCCGCACGGCGCCTCTGCGCCGTTCGGATGCACTCTTTATCCTGGTCGCTGGTCAGCATAAAGGGTCGCAAGCTTCCAAATCCACCCTTGCGCGGTGGATCAAGGAACCAATTCTTCACGCCTACCGTTCTGCTGGGCTTCCGACTCCTTCTGGACTGAAGGCCCATTCTACCAGAGCCGTGGGTGCGTCCTGGGCATTACGGCATCAGGCTACGGCTCAGCAGGTGTGCCAGGCGGCTACCTGGTCGAGTCTGCACACTTTCACCAAGCATTATCAGGTGCATACCTACGCTTCGGCGGATGCCAGCCTAGGTAGACAAGTCCTGCAGGCGGCGGTGGCCCACCTGTAAGAAAGGGCTGCCTGACAGCCCGATCGCGAGGTATTATTTTACCCACCCAGGGACTGCTTTTGGACGTCCCAATTGTCTGGGTCTCCCAATTAGGAGCGAAAAAGAAGAAGGGAATTTTGTTTACTTACCGTAAATTCCTTTTCTTCTAGCTCCAATTGGGAGACCCAGCACCCGCCCTGTTTTTTCTGAGGGTATTTGTTTTTCGGGTGCACATGTTGTTCATGTTAATAACTTACGTTCTCCGATATTGTTTATCGGATTGAATTTGTTTTTGAAACAGTTATTGGCTTTCCTCCTTCTTGCTTTTGCACTAAAACTGAAGGACCCGTGCTCCCACGGGGGGGTGTATAGCCAGAAGGGGAGGGGCCTTACACTTTTAAGTGTAGTACTTTGTGCGGCCTCAGGAGGCAGTAGCTATACACCCAATTGTCTGGGTCTCCCAATTGGAGCTAGAAGAAAAGGAATTTACGGTAAGTAAACAAAATTCCCTTCTTTTTTAAATTTTACTAGTCCCCCTAGGGGGCTATAGCGATCAGCAATCCGATCGCTCTGCACTATCTGCTGATCACAGCTACACCGCTGTAAACGGCAGATATGCTCAGTTTCTCTTTCACTGAGCTGCGGGCACAGTGAAAGTGAAAGCAATTCATGTGCAGTACAGAAGTCACCACATGACCCTGTGCTACCATGACAACTACCGAAAGTCACGTGATCACGTAACGTGACTTCCGGTATCGGGCGGTAAGTAAAAGTTTACCGCAATCGCGCTTATAATGGCGCTGTAACATATTGACAGCACCATTTAAGGGGTTAAACGGCACGAGCAGATAACGATTCTGCTGGTGCCTAGCAGGCACACATCTCAGCTGTGAAAATCAGCTGAGATATGTGCCGACCGCTAGGACGTAATTTTACTGCCCGCGGTCGTTAAGAGGTTAATAAATGTATATCAAATTATGCTCCAATAAGGGATTCTGGCTTCGTTGACCGATCGACTAGGAGGATGCAGCTCCGTAGGTTTATTTTCAATTTTAAATTCGGCCCACTGGAATCAGTAATAAAAAACACCCTGTACAAAAATTGACACATCTTAGAACAAGATAGTGACCTAAAAGAAATGACTGCTGCTAAACCTTTAGTTACCTACTGGGGGTAATAACCTAAAAGATGTGTTGGTAAAAAACAGATTAACTCAGCTGTCTACGTGGCTAGAGAGGAGTAGCCCGGTCGGTAACTACAGGTGCGGTAATTGCAGATTTTGTCAACTGCATTTTACGGGTAATCCGATAACAATCGGTTCTTTTGTGCATCATGTCAGGCGTTTTATATCATGCAGGACAAAATTTGTTGTTTACATTGTATTTTGCAGTTGCGGTGATTTTTACATCGGTTAGACCAGGGGTGGGCAATTAATTTTTACATGGGGCCGCATAAGAAATTGTGATGGTTTTAGAGGGCCGGACTACTATAATTAACTGGGTTCTACATCATTATATATCTAATATATAAAGCTGAATGTGTGTGTGTATGTGTGTGTGTATATCCGGGATTGGCATCCGCACCGTCGCAGCTACAGCCACAAAATTTTGCACACTCACACTTCTGAACCCCGAGAGCATCATAGGCTATGTTTTGAGGGGAAATTTTAACCCCGCTCTTTACAGTTATTCGCCAAAAAACCTGCCTCCATTAAAGCGAATTGAGCTGGGAGCCACAGTGCAGCCAGAACTTCAGAAGAATGCGCAGCCATGCCCTTATATGGAATGTTGGCGTGTCACAATGCAGTCAGGGAAAGAGACAGACACAAACAGGGAAAGAGGCAGACACAGACAGGGAAAGAAACAGACATAGACAGGGTAAGAAACAGACATAGACAAGGTAAGAGACAGACACAAAGAGACAGACACAGACAATGAGACAGACTGATAGGGAAAGAGACAGACGGAAAGAGAGGGAAAGAGAGAGACAGGTTAAGAGACAAAGAGACAGACACGGGGAAAGAGAAAGAGGGAAAGAGACAGACAGGGAAAGAGAGGGAAAGAGACAGACAGGGAAAGTGACAGACAGACAGGGAAAGAGATAGACAGACAGGGAAAGAGATTGAGACAGATGGAGAAAGAGACAGACAGTCAGAGACAGACAGGGAAAGAGACAGACAGACAGACAAAGAGAGAGAGAGAAACAGAGAGATATATACAGAGGGGGAGACAGACATTATAATTACATTTCTATCTATTTGTTTTGTGGTTTTTGTGTGCAGAATAAATTTTTGTTAATACATTCTATTTTGTTAACAGCAGTTATTAACCCGGGTGAAGCCGGGTAATACAGCTAGTATATATATATATATATATATATATATATATATATATATATAAAAAAAAGATGTAGAACCGAGTTAATGATAGTAGTCCGGCATTATATATATGTGTGTGTGTGTATACATATGTATATTTACCTTCAAAAAAAGTGTCTCTACAAGCAGTGGAGGGCCTCAGCGGAGAGCAGAAACAGTGCAGGAAGTCAGGAATCAGCTTCTTTGAAGTGAAGCTCCGGCCTCGCCCCCAGGTCTGCTCCGTGTGAGTGGCTGAATGCAGCTTCCGTAGAGCAGTGTGTGCGGCTGCCGGCCTCCTGTCACTGCAGACAGGGAGCTTCAGGGCCGGAGCGGCCGCACACACCAATGAGACAGATAGTCGGGCTTCCCGAAACTGCTGCTCATAGACCGGCCCGGCCCCCCTGCGTCAATGATCAGTCCGCCCCTGTACATCACTACACCCCAAATATTTGTCAACAGTTACCTCCTCCCCCAATTCCCCACCGCACCCCATTGTCACTGCAGGTTACTAGTAACCACTCACCTCTCCCTTCTTACTGTCCCTCCTCAGGCACATCCGTATGTGCCCCCCCCGCTGAGCTGCTTCTCTTTTACATGCCCTGGCTGCGCCGATGCTGTATTCCTAGGAGCCCCTGCCGCTGCTTCTCTCCGTACCGGCCCCGGCTGCTGCAGCTTCTTCTTCTGCCGGGCGGGAACTTTTCAAATGACACATGCGCGCCGTACTGACGACATCAGGGCGCGCGTGTGTCACAGAGAAAGGTGCTGGGCAGGGAACAGAGGAGAGATTCCTGCGTTCCGCTGCCTACACTGTGCGGTGCTGCAGGATCGCTCCCTGCCCGGCACGCAGCGTGTGATGACGGCGATCTGATCACTGACCGGCCAGCAAGGACGCCCTGAACCAGGCGGGCCGGTCACAGAGAGTAGGCGATCCGGATGTCGCCCGCGGGCCGCCCCTTGCCCAGGTCTGGGTTAGACCATCAGACCGACAATGTATGTGAGATTCAAAGAACATTTTAACTCTGTGATGTCTGGTAAAGGCTCTCCTCAGTTAATTGAGCATATTTGTAATGTGCATAATGGTGATCCGAATATACTGCGGTTTGCAGGCTTAGAGAGAGTATCTCTCCCCCTCAAGGAGGTGATTTACACAAATTGCTCCTACAAACCGAGGCAAGACTTATTATTAAATATAGAGCCCAAGGGGATTTGGGGTTAAATGACAAAAATGATCTCTCGGTTTTCTGCACATCTCTATGTGTCCGCATATTTTTGTATGTGTCTGTTTGTAATGGTTTTTTACCATGTTGAATTTAATTGTATTTTGTATAACATTGTCAGTATCATGCACTATGCTGTTACTTGTTGCACTCCTCATCTGTTTTTAATTGGCAGTGACGTAGTCCTGACACAGCCCTCTCATAAGGCGCCGGTCTATGCCTGTCCACATGGACCCGATGAAGCGTATCCATATGCGAAACGGCCATCGTTCGTGAGAAGGCTCGCTGTCAGCTCTGCTCCTGTCTTTTTATTGCACCGCACTTCAATAAAGAATTTTTGCTAGATTCCGGTGAGTGCCGTCCCTTCTCTGAGTTGGATTCTGCCTATGAACTATAAGTCACTTTGGACGTGCTCCTCCCAGCCAGTTACGTGGAGGATCCCTGTCCATATTCCGTTTTGTATATTAAGGCTGATGCTAGTGGGTCAGTAGATGCGGCAATTCTTTTCTGTGGAAATGTTTAAAGTTTGCTCAACAACATTTAGACAAGTCTGTGAAATAATGGGCGAACATAGTCTGGTCAGATGAGACCAACACTTTGGAAGCAAATAATAAAAGGCTTTTGTGCAAAATATTAATTACATTTCATGTGTGCAAATCAGTTACATGTTCAATACTTATTTCACCCCTGTATGTATGCTAGAAATGTATTATACTGTAAACTCTATGTAATATACTGTATGTACAGATATCTCAGGTTATATACAGGTAATATGTGACTGGTATAGAATATCTAGACATCATATGGTATACACAGGATAAGTGACTGGTACATCATATACTATAACCACTATTTGTTGATGTGGTGTTGAAGTTTACATTGGTGACTTGGTTTGATCAAGCATCTGAAAAAATACACAAAAAAATATTCATAGGCGCATGTGTGGCGCCCTGAGGCTTCAGAGTATTGCACCTAACATTGGGTGTAATGCTAAACCCAGTTCCCTTTTACATAGTTACATAGGTTTAAAAAATGACCTACGTCCATCTAGTTTAAAGGGGTGGTTCACCCATTTTTTTTTTTCCCCAATGATTGCCACTTACCATTGTCTGCAGCTTCTGCATTGGCTTCAGTTTCCAGTTCTGGCACTGCGCGGCGCTATCCTGCACGCTCAGTGCCCGGTCCCATGACCCCCTGGAGCTGTTGGCCGCCTGCATCCTCTGACGTCCCGGCATTTCCGGGCTCTCAAACTGGACGGGTACGTCAGAGGATGCCGGCGCCACTCACAGTGATTGACTGGGCTGTGGGCGGTCACTGCCTGACGTCACAAGCCCAGCATCGAGGGGAGGATCCGGGAGGACGCCAGTGTGTGGAGCGGTGAAGGCAGAGCGCGCGCTTACCATCATTCAGCTGTGGGAGGTAATGGGCTCCAGTGTGGAGTACAGGGGGGGTTTCCTCCCACTGAAATCCCCCCTGTCACGCAAGTATGTGATCACACTGTCCACCCCGCCCGCTGTGCTCAGCTGTCAGGAGAGCGGGCGGTGTCGGCAGTGTGATCATATACTCCCACCAGCAGCACAGGTGACCGGACGCTGCATGGGACCAATCTGCCTCCACTCTGTCACCTGCACAACAAGTCCCACAGTGGAGACAGTGACATGTAGCATCCGGTCACCTGCACAACATGTCCCAGAGTGGAGACAGTGACATGCTCTTGCTCTGACACATAGTGTGCTGCATGTCCACTGTCTCCATTCTGGGACTTGTTGTGCAGGTGACCGGATGCTACATGTCACTAACTGTATCCACTCTGGGACTTGTGCAGGTGACCGATGCTACATGTCACTATCTGTCTCCACTCTGTGATTTCTGCTGCATAGTACCAACTGTATACACTCTCACCTCTGCAGAACAAGTACCACAAGTGGAGACAGTTAGTGACATGTAGCATCCGGTCACCTGCACAACAAGTCTCAGAGTGGATACAGTGACATGCAGCACACTATGTGTCAGAGCAGAGCATGTCACCAACTTGCTCTGCTCTGTCACCTGCGATGCTGCATGTCACCAACTAAGGGTAAGCTCACACAGTGCGTTTTTCGTGGCGTTCTTGCGCGTTTTTCTGGTGCGTTTTAACTCAGAAAACTGCATGACTTTGTTTCCCGAGTAAAGTCTATGCCCTTGTGCGCACTAGTCGTTTTTGCTTCGTTTTTTGCGGCGTTTTTTACAACATTTTTGTGCTGAAAACGCAGTGACATTGCTTCCCCAGCAATGTCTATGGGTTTTCATAAGTGCTGTCCGCAGACAGCGTTTTTTTTGTAGCTGCGTTTTTGTGTTGACCGCAAAAATGCAGCATGTCAATTATTTCTGCGTTTTTCCACTGCGTTTTTCACCCATTGAGTTCAATGAGATGTTCAACAACGCAATGAAAAACGCATATAGCTGCATTTCTATGACTAAAAACACAGCTATAAACGCAAGTGGTGGGTACTACAGTGACGTGTACAGGAAGAGGATTCCTTCTGTTGTTAAACACAGAAGCAATGAATCCTCCCGGGTACCGTCACCGCTGCGTCCACAACCGCCACGGTGCCATGTCAGCTCCGTGCGGCGCCATGTCTGGGCGGGAGTGGTGGAGGCAGCGCGAAAAACCAAAGTGAACAGTAGAAAAAAAGAATGTCATACTCACCTGTCTGCAGGGTCACGGTGCCATATCCGCTCCCAGCCCTGTCTCGGTACCGCCGCTCTGGCTGTGTGCAGTCTCACCGGGGCACGTACGAGAGCTTGCAGGGACCTGGCGGTGGATCACCTGATGCAGTCACCTGACGCATCAGCTCATCGATTCTCGCGGTGTTGCCGGCTTTTTTCGCGCCCGTCCGGCTATCAGCTGCTCCTGCCGGTCAGGGGACTTCATCAGCTGATTACCGTCAGCTCCTGCAGCGATGGGACAGGATCATTCTCCCTGTCCAATCGATCGCTCCAGGAGCTGCCAGTAATCAGCACATAAGTGAGTATGTATTTATATTTATTTTTTTTTTCAACTGATGCAATCAGCTGATTGTATAAAAGCAGATTATACAATCAGCTGATGTGTCATGTGATTCACGTAGTTTAACCTGACACATCATCTGATCGCTTTGCCTTCCAGCAAAAACGATCAGATGATATTGATCCGGATTGGACGGCGCGGGACCCTTCAACCCCGGATTACTGCGGAGTGGGGTGCTTTATTTCAATAAAGATGGAGTCTCTAATTGTGTTGTGTTTTATTTCTAATAAAAATATTTTTCTGTGTGTTGTTTTTTTTTTTTTTTTATCATTACTAGAAATTCATGGTGGCCATGTCTAATATTGGCGTGACACCCATGAATTTCGGGCTTAGGGCTAGCTGATAATATACAGCTAGCCCTAACTCCATTATTACCCAGCCTAGCCACCCGGCATCAGGGCAGCTGGAAGAGTTGGATACAGCGCCAGAAGATGGCGCTTCTATGAAAGCGCCATTTTCTGGGGTGGCTGCGGACTGCAATTCGCATTGGGGTGCCCAGAAAGCTTGGGCACCCTGCACTGTGGATTCCAATCCACCCAGCTGCCTAGTTGTGCCCGGCTGGACACAAAAATTAGGCGAAGCTCACGTCATTTTTTTTTTTAATTATTTCATGAAATAAAAAAAAAAAGGGCTTCTCTATATTTTTGGTTCCCAGCCGGGTACAAATAGGCAGCTGGGGGGTTGGGGGCAGCCCGTACCTGCCTGCTGTACCCGGCTAGGCATACAAAAATATGGCGAAGCCCATGTCAATTTTTTTTTTTCTTTTTTGGCAAAAAACTGCATACAGTCCGGGATGGAGTATGCTGAGCCTTGTAGTTCTGCAGCTGCTGTCTTCTCTCCTGCATACACTAGTGAATGGGAGGATGCTGAGCCTTGTAGTTCTGCAGCTGCTGTCTGCCTCTCCTGCATACACTAGTGAATGGAGGATGCTGAGCCTTGTAGTCTGCAGCTGCTGTCTGATCTCCTGCATACACTATTGGATGGAGGATGCTGAGCCTTGTAGTTCTGCAGCTGCTGTCCTGCTCTCCTGCATACACTATTGGATGGAGGATGCTGAGCCTTGTAGTTCCTGCAGCTACTGTCTGCTCCTGCATACACTAGTGAATGGAGGATGCTGAGCCTTGTAGTTCTGCTCCCCCTGCCTCTCCCTCCAGCATACAGTCCTGGATAGAGCATGCTGAGCCCTGTAGTTCTGCAGCTATATGCTCTCCTGCATAACACCAGTGGAGAATGAAGAAACATATTGAAGAAGGAAATTACTTCAGACCTTTTTTATTTTTTTTTTTCTTTCAACAATCTTTCTCTGATAAAAAAAGCATAAAAACACAGAGAGCAAAAAACGCACCAAAACACGATAAAAACGCGTCTGTTGTTTGCCACGGATGCTTTTTTGTGCGTTTTTTGACGCAAAAAAACTCACAAAAACGCCGCTTAAATAAAACGACGCAGTGTGTGAACTTAGCCGAAATCCACACTGTTACTTGTGATGCATGGGACACACTTTCTCCACTCTCAACTGCACAACAAGTCCCAGAGTGGCTCAAGTTGTGATAATCCCTGCAATCATTAGAGGATTGGAGATTAGATTCTGTAACAATAAATGTTTAGAGCAATATTGTTATATTGATGGTGTATCCTTAGTATAATACATCATTATGTGATCGTAGGGATCTGATACACGGCCATGTTCGCCACTGAGATTTTCATGGCCACACACCGGAAAAAGTATTGTGTTCCTTGAGACTGTATACGTGTTCCTTGAGTATGTATAAGGAAAAAAAATTCTTGTGTGTATATCAGGGATCACATTCCACGCACAGGGGTACAAAAGGTGAGGGGGCCACTTATACCTCCAAAACAGGAGGAATTATGTAGTATGAGGGGCTACTAAAATATTCTTCCAGGACAGGTGCATCTTCTGGCTGACACAACCCATCATGTAAAAAACACACACATATATAATATTATAAGCACGCATACAAGTATATGTAGAAAGATATAGCTACACACACATGTACTGTCTATATTTGTGTGTGTGTATATACATTATATATAAACACACATATACACAAGCATATATAGCCATAGAGAAACATGTGTGGAGTTAGATAACTCTCTCTCTCTCTCTCTCTCTCTCTCTCTCTCTCTCTCTCTCTCTCTCTCTCTATATATATATATATATAGCTTATAAATATATCCTGAAATAGATACTATGAAATAGATCAGAAAGACCAAATGATAAAAGCTCTATTACCATGATTAGGCAGTGCACACAGGAAGGAGGGGAGGGAACTGTTGTGGTGGAGATCTGAGGGGAGGGAACAGTCAGAGAGGGTTGGAAGATAGATTGCTAGTTACTGCAAAGGATTATGGAAATTGTAGTAACTGAACCCAGGAAGTCAGAGGAGAGATTAACCCCATCAGAGCTGGAGCCAGCAAGGAGCATGTGCTGCTAGTGCACAATAAAAGGTAATTTTGCGGAAAAAACATAATAGATGTGTTGAGGGGCACATATTAGCAAGATTTATCAGAAAAAAAAAAAATCAGTTTTGGTAACTGGACAACTTCTTTAACCTTCCTCCACCAATTCTACATTTAAGTTACATTAAGTCACTTATAACCAACAATGTTGTGTGTACTGAGGAAATCATCCAGCCCTTTTTTAAAAGCTGTTATAGTATCTGCCATTACCTCCTGAGGAGGTCAGTCCCGGTTTCACTACATTACACTACAAGATGACCCTCGGATTGTCACAATTCGAAGTAATGCTGACTACTGGTTGCCACACTGTTAGATCCCCGGTACAAGACAAAATTTGGCGAAATAAGCCCTTCCATAGAAAGGGACGCACGTATGCAGGAGTATCCGCAGAAGCTGGTACTCAATCTTTGATCTGCTTTTACATTAAACACCAGTGCTGCACAGAGTGAATCTCAACGCTTTGTCATGGCTAAGAGGAAATGGTATTTTACTTGTCCACATCTAAGGGACCGAGGGCTGGCTGCTGTGCTGAGACGGCGTTGAGTAGGGTGTCCCTGCAGAGTTGCAAATTTGGTCAAAAAGGTGGAAAAAGGACAGATGCTGGTGGAAAGGGGAACACGTGTGTTGGAAAGGGGAAAAAAGTTTGTGTCCGTGGGTTTGGTGGTTAAGCAACAGTAACATCTTCTGAAGAAACACCATCTGTTACGGGGGGACTAACAGATTTGGATAAGGTGGTATATATCCCAATTGCCAGTCGGGGTCCACCGTGCTCCCAGATGGAGAAGGAGATGCTGGCAACCCGAAGGTTAGGCGGAGGATACAGAGCTGGGTGGCTCTCAAACTAATAGTAGCCTGAACTGAGTTAGACGACACTCGGTTCTGGAGACTGTGAACCCTGTTAGCGTCACAGGGTCCACACACCCAGCCCAGGAACTCCCTGTTAACAACACAGGGGCTATTGGGTACGTTGTCTGTGTGCGTAGGGGGCACACCTCTGGACAGCAGGCGCAGCAGCAGCCCAGTTAATGCCACTGAGCTGCACTAGCAGGATTGGTAGGACAGGAGCTGGTCGTAACCGTTCTGCGTTACCAAGTGTGGTGGCGTCCTGCACCGACGCCCTATCCCTGCCTACCTCTGGCCTAAAGCCGCAATGGGTTCAACACATGGACGTGTGCTCTGTCTCAGCATAATAGAAGAATGCGCACCTCCTTGTTGTCTACAGCTCCTTTTATAACCTGGGTCCGCCCCAACGCAGGGTGGACCACAAGGCACCTCCAGGAGCCAATAGCAGAGTGCCACGTCATCAGTGACATAACCAGCAGCTTATCCGGAACCGCCACTTCAATGATGACTTCATGTCAGCCACGCCCCAAACACCTCACCAGTCATCGTCTGACGAACAATGATGAGGTGCAAAATCATAGGGGCGGGCCTCTGCGAGCCAGTCCGGAGTGGCCACATCATCAGGACACCTGATGTCCTCTGGACTAGCATGGACTGCCACCTCATGGACATGGCCAGTGAGTTCCTTAATGTACCTAGCCTCTGATGCACTAAGTGCCTGAGCATGCTCAGGAGCCTGAACAACAGTCTCAGAAAACAGACTATCAGCTTCTGCATGCTCTGTAGACACAACACAGGACTTAGACACGGCACGGAGTCCAAGTACCTGTGCAAAGAGGCTTTTCTCATTAAGTGTGGGAGCATGCTCTGTAGCACGAACTGAGGACTTAGGCTCAGGAATGGCACAGTCATGCTAAGCATGCTCACTAGGCGAAACACTGGACTTAGGCTGTGTCTGGGGTAAATCGGCACACGCATCCGCACTAGCCGTCTCTCCACACTTAGACGTGGAGGAGGAAGCAGCCAGCTGGACGACCAAAGGCATGGCCAAAAATGGCAGCTGACGCTTGGGCGCAACTGGAACCGCAGCAGGCTGCTTGCGTCAACGGCGGTACCGATTCGTAATACCAACTACCAGCCAAAATAAGAGGTGTATTTCTTCCCATGGATAATCTGATATGATCCCTTTCTTACGGACACGACCATCGCTACCAAATGTAGATGAGGCACCAAAAGAGCAGGTGCTTCAATGGATCTCAAGTGCTCCATCAAGTGGCCTCTCCACCTCAACTTCAATATCCAAAATACTCCATTCCTCTGTGGTGTCAACCCAATCGCACTTGCTTCCTAACAGCTCTCAAGTTTCCACCAGCCCTGCTGAGTATGGGGTGACAGAGATGGTTGAGTCTGCAGAGCTGTCCAGTCACACTATAGCCTGGGAATCAGAGGTCTGCTCCAAAGCTGCAGTGAGTCCAGACAAGGAAATGATCTGCACTGATGCCCAGAAGCTTTGTGAGTCGGATCCAGGCCCCGATGAAGAAGGTTCTGAGCATAATGTACACCCTCATTCCCAAACTATAAATCCTCCTGGTGGAGACAATGGAGAACATGCTGATGAGACTCCGATACCTGATTGGAACGTCAACTTTACTATTCGGTCAGGGCAGGAAGAGGTTGGCTCGGAGGAGTCTGGACGAGGGGAATGAAAACACACAGGGTGATAATGAGGTTGGAGACCCCACTTACTGTCAAACCACAGTCAGCCAGTCGATGAGGTCAGCAGAGGAGTTGGAGGAGGATGCTACTGACGACGAGGTTAGGTTGCGTCTTCCTGGACAGAGACAAAGTACTGGAAGCACGTCAACAACTGAATTCTCAGCCATAACTCTGCCTCTGAGCAGAAGTCATGGTGGCTCTGCAGGTCGCATGGGCTGTAAGCCTTGCCTAGCCTGGTGCTTTTTTTACATCGCAAAAGATCACCCAAGTCACGTCATCTGTAAGATTTGTCACCAATCTCTAAGTAGAGGCCAAAAACTCACTACTTTGAGTACTTCGTCCATGAACTGTCACATGGATATGAAGTGATAGTGTGAGGGTGTATTGATGAGCTTTATCCACTGTGAATGCAACATGCTTATTTGCCGTTCATTGTATGCATTGTTGCAGACTACCCACAAGGGGCGGCTGTTTTTTTGCATCTGCCTTTGACTGTTTGGTCACTATAGCAATAGCAAAACGGTCTTCGGCTGTGGACTTGGAGACCGGACTAGGTGTTGTCTGTGAACTTAAGAAAACGCTAAAGGTGTGCGTTACAGCAAGTAGCCACCGCGGAAACACTATGGTGGATTGTGAGGAGACTCGTGTTGGAGTTTGGTGAGGAGGACCGTAATGCATGTGAGCAGCATCCTGTGCCGGAGACCGACATTCTTCCGGTGCTGTCTATACTGTTTACCGTGAAAGGATTGTAAACTCTGTATTTATGGCAACTGGACACCACAGTACCCGGGTACGGTAGGCTGGGCCCAGACAGTAATGCGTGCACGCAACACTTTTGTTAACAAAACACATCTGTTCTGCTTAGGCAGACTATATAGACAATAAGATTTGCTGCTTCTGCTCTGTCAATTTGTCAGTTACAGTTAAAATTCTAGAGGGACAGCAACACATGTTTGCACTGACTGTTGCTTTACAAGATTTCCAGGACTGTGTTGCTGAGCTGTGTGGTTTGACTCACCACTGTTATCATCTGCCTTATCTGTGAGGCTTCAGCTAACAAGGGTATTCAGGGGGGTTAATGGGTTTTGTCTATGTTTAGGTAGATAAGTTGTAAGCTCTTGTGATGCGCCACTGGTAAGTCGTGTTCACACACACACACACACACACAATTACTACTGCTACGCAGAGGGATTACCAGGTAGGCGGCAACAGTTTAGACAGTCCCTTGGTTAGGCAAAGGTTGGTGAGAAGGGGCTATAAATTGCCATTACGAGTGTTGCAGCATAGGGGTGTAGGCTTTTGGACTTGTGAATAGATTGTTCTATTCTTTCAGTTTTATGCATGGTCCTTATTGTTTGTTTTGGGAGAGTTAAACAATCATTTATCAACCCAACTGCCTAGAGTCCTTTTCCTGTTGCGTGGTTTTGCTGTATACTGGGGAGCCCACCCTATACACTACTTTAAATGAAGCATAAGTCTATGTGGAAGGGTCACTATGCTACAATGCGGCCTAGCGGGGCGGTGCAACCACCGTCTGCCCCATCAATGGCATCTGTGTGCTCTTCATCCTCTGGGACTGTGGGGACAGCAGTCACATATGCTTTTTGACGCTGACCTTCCACCCCTTTACCCGCAACAAGCAGTGTCATTGGCAGGTCATCAGTTGTTTTTGAAGTGGAAACAGCTGCTGGTGTTGAGCTCTCTCAGACATTGAGAGAACCACCTTTTGGATGAAGGCAACATTATATCCACGCCTGTACCTTCGTCACAGATTGATGGACTACCTGCAGTTAAAAATTGCGTTGCAGAAATGGAGAGGTGGTGTACAATACAGAGTTGGTCTAGCTTTATTGACAGCTGAAGAACCAACACTGAATATCACAGACAATGAAACTATGCCCCTTAAAGTGTCAGCACTTTTTGAAATTAAAATTGCGTAGCAAAAATGGACAGGTGTGTAGAATGCACAGTTGGTGTACCTTGCTTGACAGCAGAGGAACCCTAAGTTAGTATCCCAGACAATTTTAGTATGCCCCTAAAAGTGGCAGCAATTTTTGCAATTAAAATTGCAAAGCAAAAATGGAGAGGTGTGTAGAATGCACAGGTGCTGTAGCTAGCTTGTCAGCAGAGGAAGCCTCAATTTCTATCCCTGCCAATGAAACAATGCCCCAAGGAATTGCCTGAGCTGATTTAGCCAGACGCTGTGATATAAACCCCTGCACAGCGCTGGCACAAACCTGCCTAGCAAAAATTGTTATGAACGGCTGTAATGTAGCCCTGAAAAGGACTGAAATTACAAGTAGTCCCTAATCCCTTAAGCGATGCGTAGATTGCACTGTATGTCTATAGCGCACACAGCAGCAGCGGGAGCGGTGACTGACACCCACCCGCAGCAGAGAGATAATGGTGGCGACGGGGAAAATGACCAGGTCTTATAGGGCAAAGATATGTGACATGCACAGCCA
The DNA here is from genome assembly GCF_048569485.1 of Anomaloglossus baeobatrachus. Taxonomy (NCBI): domain Eukaryota; kingdom Metazoa; phylum Chordata; class Amphibia; order Anura; family Aromobatidae; genus Anomaloglossus; species Anomaloglossus baeobatrachus. Next base: position 46,387 of record NW_027442120.1, on the reverse strand, counting down.
ATGACGCATGCCCTTGCTTGTTTGGCAAAAATCCTCTTTGCTGTGTGTGTGTCTGTGATTGGCTGACAGCCTGGCCCGCCCCACTGTACGCACGGTTAGGAAAAAAAAAATGGTGATCACCTTTCTTTCAGCACTCAGCAGCAGCACTGATCTAAACCCTGCCCCCCCCCCGCACACTATACGCTGAATTTTGATAATATCATGATTCACAGTGACTCACAGTAATACAGTGAAAAGCCAGCTAGTAACTAGCTACGCTTTATGGTGATCGAACCATTATCGAATGTAACTCGAACTGCCGAATTTGAAGCAAATCGTTTGAGTTCGTCGAACACCGCCCCAAATCATTTGAATTTGAAATTGGCGAACCGTTTGAATCGAACATCGCTCAACTCTACACAACAGTTAGAGAGTTCTCCAGCAGGAGAGGAAGGGAGCAGTCGCATCTTACAGGTGCTCCGGTGGGAAGGAGGAGAGAGCTCACACGGTTGCCATGGGGAGAGTGAACCTGCTCCCCACGGAGTCAGTGCCACACAGGGCGGCAGGACCCTAGGGAATATCATACTTCACGTTGGATTTCCAGAATCTGTCCGGTCGGGGAAAGTTTCAAGCTTCCTTGCCCACACAGCACCCGACAGCACAGTGCCATATAGGATCCGGGGCCTCGCTTCAAGCCGGACCCCACATCGGAACTGCGGCACCTGCAGATAGGGACAAGAGTGCATCTTGTGAAACCCAGGGTCCCCTCGTAGCTTCAAGCCAGGGGATCCACAGACAGCCGTTACAAGGAGAAACCAACCAAACACCAAACCGGACTAATCTCTAAAGGGATTCAGGTTAGACTGAGCCCATCATAGCACATGACCGATATTATCTGAGTGAGCGGCATTGTACAAAAGTGAGTAAACAACGTGGAACCACAGCTATAGACTCTGACTCCTTATTAACCGTACTGCTGCTCCCTGCTGCCATTACTAGTCCCCTCATCATCCTCCCTGGGGCCCGTTCTACCTGTGGAGAGCAATCCCATCCCTGGCTGCTACTACCATCTGCTCCAGAGGACAGTGACAGCAGCGGTGGCCCATTCCCTGGCCGCATACCCCAGGTGGCGTCACGACAACCACCTCACAAGTACACCCATCATCTTTCCCTGCCATCTTCTGTACACCACGGGGCAACGGAAGCGGGCTAGGCCGCCCGTGACCGTCCCAGTCGACGGCCCGGCGATGAGTAGGTTAATCCGCCTGCCCCATGGGGTGCTACATATGCTTATGTGTGACCACTGTTACTCAGGATATGTTTTTTTGAGGAGTGTAGAAAAGCACAGTGTACATTGCTTTACTGCATATTTGAAAGCGTATATCTGGCTTAAAGATTGTAATACGTACCCATGTATGACACCTGAGAAGTGCAAGAGCTCATAGGAACCGGTCCAAGTGCTGTCAGTTTTTTCCACAGGCCGTACTCACAGACAATATGGCTGAGTGAATACAGCCTATGAAGCAGCTGAACATAAACCTGTCACAAGGTTTTTCCTAATATAAAGTACGGCCACTACCTTTAAATCCGCTTTTACAGCATTATAGTAAGCTGCGTGTATGACCCCAAGCATAGCACAAATAAGGGATTTTTTTTTTTTTTATATCCACAGCTGGCGACCAAGTCCGATGGGGACCTTTGGTCTTGATCTGGAGCCTTTTTTCTTCCTACAATAGCCATTGCCTTTCCCTGCGTTGTGTAGCGGATGTGTCCTACGTCATCCACATGTGTTTCCCGACCTCGCTCCTGCACAGGCATACTTCTCTTTGATGTGGCAAGGGCTGGGTAAGGCTAAAGAGTGCTGATTACCCAGAAAAAAAGCCGCCACATGCACACTGCAATACTTTCCTCAGCCTAATGGCGATGGCGATTGTAAGAAGAAGCTGCACTGGATCAAGACCAGAGATGCCCATCGGACCGGACCGCAATGGCGGTGGGTATAATAAAAGCTCTTTTTCTGTACTATGCAGAGGGGCTTGGGGAAATACATGCAGCTTACTAGATTACTGTAAAAGAAGTCTTAAAGGCGGTGGCTGTACTTTATATATCAGTAAAACCTAATGACAGATTCCTATTAAGAATGGGTTGCTATTCATGGGCCACTCCTGTGTACTTTCCCCCCAGGCCAAAATCTGGCAGCCAGCCGCTGGCATGCAGTAATTGTTCTGAATGTAAATGTAAATAAAGGGTGGGCCATAAGTATGGATACACCCTGATGATATCACCTTACCGTTTGTGGCTTATTAGTACATGGGAGGGGCAAAACATTTGAGGCCGGGTCATGCCCATGGTGGCCATCTGCAAAGCAGCCATTTTTAATTCAACTTTATTTTTTTTTATCAGAGTGTATCCATCCATACTTATGGCCCACCTTATACATGGTCAGAACATTCTCTTTTTCTGACTCAAAAGGTTTGAAGAGATATAGAATTGTGCATAATCTTACTTGCAATGCCACGTCAGTCATCTACTTAGCAACCTGTCCCTGCAACCTTGCATATGCAGGCATAACGACTCAATAGCTAAAAGTCTGTGCCCTTGAACATGTTAAAAATATAAAAGCAGTGATAAATGACATCCAATTCCACTACATTTTCATGACTTCCATCATTGTAATCTCAAAAGTTTCCATATTGGAGGAACAGACGACATAAGGCTAGGTTCACACACTGCGTTTTTTTGACGCTGCGTTTTTGTGCGTTTTTTTGCGGCAAAAACGCACCCGCGGCAAAAAAAACGCGGCAAAAAACGCACGTGTTTTGCCGCGATTTGGTGCGTTTTTTTGCTGCGTTTTGCTGCGTTTTTGCTCACTGCGTCTTTATGCGTTTTTTATCAGTGAACAAAAAAAAAGGTCTGATGTCATTTCCTTCTTCAATGTGTTCTTCATTCTCCACTAGTGTATGCAGAAGAGCAGACAGCTGCAGAACTACAAGGCTCATCATGCTCCATCCAATAGTGTATGCAGGAGAGCAGACAGCAGCTGCAGAACTACAAGGCTCAGCATGCTCCATCCAGGACTGTATGCTTGAGGGAGAGTCAGGGGGAGCAGACCTACAAGGCTCAGCATCCTCCATCCAATAGTGTATGCAGGAGAGCAGACAGCAGCTGTCGAACTACAAGGCTCAGCATCCTCCATCCAATAGTGTATGCAGGAGAGCAGACAGCAGCTGTCGAACTACAAGGCTCAGCATCCTCCTTCCAGGACTGTATGCAGGATTTCTTTTCCCCCCCCCCAAACAAAAAAAATAACGTGGGCTTCGCCATATTTTTGTATGCTAGCCGGGTACAGCAGGCAGGTGCGGGCTGCCCCCAACCCCCAGCTGCCTATTTGTACCCGGCTGGGAACCAAAAATATAGGGAAACCCTTTTTTTTTTAATTATTTCATGAATTTCATGAAATAATTTTAAAAAAAAAATGACGTGAGCTTCGCCCAATTTTTGAGTCCAGCCGGGTACAACTAGGCAGCTGGGGATTGGAATCCACAGTGCAGGGTGCCCATGCTTTCTGGGCACCCCCGCTGTGAATTGCAGTCCCGCAGCCACCCCATAAAATGGCGCTTTCATAGAAGCGCCATCTTCTGGCGCTGTATCCAACTCTTCCAGCTGCCCTGATGCCGGGTGGCTCGCTGGGTAATAATGGGGTTAGGGCTAGCTGTATAGCTGGCCCTAAGCCCGAAATTCATGGTGTCATGCCAATATTAGACATGGCCACCATGAATTTCTAGTAAAGATAAAAAAAAAACACAACACACAGAAAAATATTTTTATTAGAAATAAAACACAACACAATTAGTGACTCCATCTTTATTGAAATAATGAACCCCCCTCCGCAGTAATCCTGGGTCAAGGGTCTCGCGCCGTCCAATCCGGATCCAATATCATCTGATCGGTTTGCTGGAAGGCAAAGCGATCAGATGATGTGTCAGGTTCTCCGGGCTGAAGCACATCACACAGCAGCTGATTGTATAAAAGCCGTTTATGCAATCAGCAGATGCATCGGTGCAAAAAAAAAATACTCACTTATGTGCTGATTACCGGCAGCTCCTGGAGCGATGGGGCGGGAGTCTGATCCTGTCCGATCGCTGCAGCAGCTGCCGGTAATCAGGGATGAAGTCTCCTGACGCATCCGCTGATAGCTTAAACCGGCTGGGCGCCCGCGTCACCGCGATACTTACGATTACCTGATGCGTCAGGTGACTGCATCAGGTGATCCATCGCCAGGTCCTGCATCTATCGGAGATGTCCCGGCTGTCTGCACACAGCCGGAGCGGTGATACCGTGAGAGGAGATGGGAGCGGGCATGGCACCGGGAGGCTGCAAGCAGGTGAGTATAACTTTTTTTTTTTTTTTCTACTGTTTACTTTTGTTTTCGCAGCCGCTTCCACCTCCCGCCCAGACATGGCGCCGCACGGCAGCATACATGCACAGGACTGGAGGTGGACGCGACGATGACGGTACCGGGAGGATTCACGCTTCTGTGTTTACTGACAGAAGGAATCCTCTTCCTGTACATGTCACTTTACTACCCACCTCCTGCGTTTATAGCTGCGTTTTTGGTCTTGGAAACGCACCAAAACGCAGCTATTTGCGTTTCTCATTGCGTCTTTCAACATCCCATTGCACTCAATGGATGAAAAGCGCAGTGAAAAACGCGAGAATAATTAACATGCTGCGTTTTTGTGGCACCACAAAAACGCAGCTGAAAAAAAACGCTGTGTGCAGACAGCAAAAATGAAAACTCATAGACTTTGCTGGGGAAGCAAAGTCATGCAGTTTTCTGAGCAAAAACGCACCCGAAAACTGCGCAAAAACGCAGCGAAAAACGCACTGTGTGAACTTACCCTAAATGTTTATATCTGTGGAGGAGACATTAAAAAAAATCTTTTCTAAAGATAGAAACTAAATAGATCATGCTGTTAGATCTAAAATTCTCGAATAAACTCATTGAGTACATTAGTTATAATTAGTGATGAGGGATTTTTGTTACTTGCACAAATAGTACAGTATTCACGTTATTCGTTACTCGAGTCATTCGGTCCCTGCCTCGTGATTTTTGTTACTCGCACGAATAGTACAGTGTTCACGTTATTCGTTACTCGTTGAGTATTTTGGTCCTTAGCAAGGCAATACTGATATGTGTCTGCCAAAAAGTAAAATATAACTTTTATTAATGACTAACAATAAAAAGCACACTGACAGACAAACAAATAAGGCTAGGTTCACATTTCCGTCAATTTGTATCAGTCACAATCCGCGGCTCTGGTAAACAACAGAATCCGTTTGGCGGATTCCGTTGTTCCCATAGACTTGTATTAGCGGTGGATTGTGACTGATGACACTGCGTTGCATCCTCCGCCCGACTGATCAGTCATGGAACGACTGACCGTCGGGCGGCAGGAATGCAGCCTGTAAAGTTTTTTGAGCAGTGCAATCCGTAGGCTTTCGCTGCGCATGCTCTCTCTGGCTCCCTGCACACATAACCGGGGTACACGTCGGGTTACTAAGCAAAGCGCTTTGCTCAGTTACCCGATATTTACCCTGGCTACGTGTGCAGGGAGCCAGCGCTAAGCGGTGTACGCTGGTAACCAAGGTAAATATCGGGTAACCAAGCAAAGTGCTTAGCTTAGTTACCCGATATTTACCCTGGCTACGTGTGCAGGGAGCCCGACACTTCCCCGCTCAGCTCTGCCCCCTCACGCACTCCGCATGTACACAGACACACACACACACACACACACACACACTCTCACCTGTCCCCAGCCATGCAGTCCCCGACACTGACGTCCTCAACGCCATGGCCCTGCTCGGCTCCACCCACCCCGCACTCCACCCCCCGGAACCATACTCAGCGGCCAAACGATCAGCTGATCACCCGGCGGCCGGCTTCTGTGAGCTATCAGCTGATCACCCAGCGGCCGGCTGCTGTGAGCGATCAGCTGATCACCTGGCGGCCGGCTGCTGTGAGCAATCATCTGATCGCTCTCATTAGCCGGCCGCCGGGAGATCATCTATTCGCTCTCAAAAGTCGGTGGCTGGCTATTGTGAACGATCAGCTGATCGTTCTCTCTTTTACAACAGAGTCCGACAATTCAATTCTTGTCATCCATTGTACAACGCATCAGTCACATGCGTCAAGCAATGCATGTGACTGATGCAAAACAACGGAAATGTGAACCTAGCCTAAGCTGTAATGAAACAGGCAGTGTCCCAAAGTGAATTCTCATAAGAGAAATAACCGGGGGGTGGGGGGACCAATTACAGTTATTAATCAATAAACTGTTATTATGCAGTCATAAACCTCCCAAAAGAATTCAGGGGGAGATATAGCTTAATTCAAAGCACACATAGCAGAGAAAAACACGTTCATGAGTATAGCCTAAACAACCCATCCCACTCAAAGCCTGGATAAAGGCAGTCTGTAGGCAGGAACCATGTATGAGTGAGAAGGTCAAATGAAGAGCTATACACATAGAATGTATCCTATGGTTAATAAAATACACCGCCCGGATGTTTCTGTATTTGCCCAGCATTATTCATGAGTAAGGCTGGTTTCACACTACGTCTTTTTAACATCCGTTGAAAACGTTTTTTTAACGGAAGTACGGATCCTGTGCAAATCCGTTTTCATGTCAATGCATTTTCAATGGACTCGCGTCCACCTGCGTTTGCGTGCGTTTGCGTCCGTTAGACGCAGGATCCGTCCTTTTGCGTTATTTTAACATGTTTCAAAAACGCAACATGTAGCGTTTTTGAGCTCCGTTCAAATACTGCAAATTGCTGGATCCTGACTATAACGCACGCAAACGCAGGTGAACGCTGCATGCTGATAGACAGGATCCTGCTTTTGGACTGAGCATGCCCAGAACCAGAGTGTGTCTCTCTCTCTCTCTCTCTCTCTCTCTCTCTCTCCCTCTCTCCCTCCTCGTAACCAAGATAAATATCGGGTATCCAAGGCCGATGTTTACCTTGCTTACCAGCGTCTGCAGCTGTCAGAAGCCTCCTCCCAGTCTAGTTACCCTCACTCCCGATCACATGACTCCAATGCCCGCCCCTAAACATCCAGTGCAGGATCCTGCAAAATAACATATGCGTTTGCATACGTTATTTGCTGTAAAAGCAGGATCCGTACTTCCGTTAAAAAAACGTTTTCAACGGATGTTAAAAAGACGTAGTGTGAAACCAGCCTTAGATCTAACTGCTCTACTGGCTACTGTCTCTCCCCTGATGAGTGTAACAAATTGTGTCGGGAGGTCCAGGAGCTTTGATGACTGAAGTCAAAGGGTTGCCACCAAGGAGAGTATGGTGTGGTAATAATATTTGAACTCCCCCTCTATTTTATGGTGACCTTTTTCTCTTACTGCTTTTTGTTCATATCATCCCTATGGTTGTGATAAAGATACGACTGTCCCCCCCCTCCTATATCCTAGATGGACATTTTAAGTATTTAATTGGATTTTTTTTTTTTTTCCCATTGGATCTTTCTCCTATGTGAATTCTTTTTGGGACTCTGCCTGTTTCATTACAGCTTATTTGTTTGTCTGTCAGTGTGTTTTTTATTGTTATTCATTAATAAAAGTTATATTTTACTTTGTTTTTGGCACCCACATATCAGTATTGCCCTGCTATTTCTATCATAAATTTTGGGTAATCTTACACCATATTGATTATTTTTGTATTTTTCTCCTTGCCTCGTGATTTTCGAGTCTCCTCACCACATATTTGTTGCCTGATTTTCAGCCTCTACACATGCGATGATTGCTTCCCAATCACAGTAATGCTGTAGCCATCTTAACTACTGGCATTATGGGAGGCGCAGTGGAAAAAAAATGACTTGTAGTCATTAAAGCAGTAGAATTATGCTTAGTGAGTTTCCCCATTGCTGTCACACTGCGTCCGGTCCGATCATTAAAGTTCATGAATATGCACTATTTCCCCGCCCACTCTCTGTAACAGTGTTGGTGATTTGTTGCAGTCCTGCTACCCCCACCCACCCTCTGTGCCAGCGTCTGTGATTGGTTGCCATCACACTAGCTGTCTGGGTCCCTAGCGTGGACTAAAAATAAGTAAATAATTTAAAAAAAAATTATGTATGGTCCCTCGTATTTTGGTACCCGGCACAAATAAAGCAGATGCTTTAATATAATATAATATAAATAAAGCACATGCTGCAGCACCCAGCTGTGTGCGTTTATCTTGGCAGTATATGATAATATGAGGAACACCATGCGTTTTTTAATTATTTAAATATATACATTAAAAAATCGTTGTGACATTTCCCCAATTTTGATACCCAGCCAAGATAAAGTGGCTAGTATTCTCAGGCAGGGGAGTTCCATGGTTATTGGGCCCCCTCAGGATAAAAATAGCAGCCCGCAATCGCCCAAGAATTGGTGTGTCCATTAGAGTAATTTGTGGGCGGTTTCCATTGCTTAGGCAAATACGCGACTCTCCAAGCATGACATGGCGTCTGATAATTATTCCAGTCAGTTTTGCATTCAAGAAGTCAAATGGCACTCATTCCCTTCCAAGCCCTGCCATGTGCCATAACAGTAGTTTTCCATCACATATTAGGTATTGGTTTATTTAGGAGAAATTGAACAACAAACTGAACATTGCATTTTCTCCTGTTACCCTTGTGAAAGTGCAAAATTTTGGTGCTATAGTAACATTTTTGTGGGAAAAAGTTAGATTCATTTTTTCCTTCCATATTGCTTTTTTTTTTTTTTTCCTGTGAAGCATGTAAAAGGTTATAAACTGGTGGAAACGGGCTTGAGTGGTGAACGAGCTAAAATAGTCTCTTTCTATGAGGCCTGCAGTATCAAATTGGATTCCTGATGAAGCCACAAAACCGGGAATCAGAGACTCCTAATTGCCAGGGTGTGAGGACCATTGGGGATCACTTTCTGTCGGCATTCCTCATCGGAAGTCCGGGGGCGTCTAGGTGGGGGTTCATTCTCACTAGAGGAGTTAGAAGAGGAGGTGGAAACACAGAGGAATATTGAATCCTCTCCCTCACTCTGTCAGATGCATGCGTGTGCCTCAGCTGAATACACTGTTTGGGATGAATGGCACTTTTTTTTTCATGGCTTCTTTGTGTGTTTGTAGCGTTTTCACGTGTGTTGTGTAACCAAATTTTATTCAGATGTGTTTATATAGTAAACGAAAAATAAAAGAAGAAAAAAATTAGAAGAAAGGAAGAGAACTGAAAAATATATAAGAACATTAAAGTGTATAATGCTGTAATTGAATGTTAATAAAGACCGTTATTGAACTCCTGCAACTGACCTGCTGTAACAGTATATCTATAGAGCAGTAGGAAAATATCGGTAATAAAATAATGCCTACAATAATTGTCCAGTACATTTCTAAACTAAATTAAAATGTAAAAATGACTAACCATGGTAGGAAAAACGTGTTATAATTGCTCTAGAAACCTACACAAATTATAGGGAAGAAGACAGACTTCAGTAAAAGCAGTTACTGAGCGCCCACAACTTACAAAAAGGGGAGGTTTACGCCATTGTTTTCTCCACACTCGAGAAAACCAGTCCAATGAGTATGAACAGGGTTGCATCAGTTTTTCCTCAGAGTTGGAGAGGAAAAAAATCTCCATGTTTTACATTCTGCCAGACCGCGAAAATCGGTCAGATGTCATCAAAATGCAGTTCTGATTATTGCCACGGACACACAGACTTAGGCCTGTTTCACACGTCAGTGAAAATCACGGATGTTTTTCACTGACGTGTAAAAAATGCATATGTCCCTCCATGTTCGGTGTTCGGTGATGCATTCAACGTGGGTTGTCCGTGTGCAATCCGTGATCCGTGCTCCGTCATCCGTGATTGCACATGGAGATATACTCACCTGTCCTGTTGCTGCTGTCCATGGTGCTGAAGTCTCCAGCTCTGTAGCATCTGCCTGCCACTGTCTCTAGTTTCTGCAGCTTCTTCTGGGTCCGTCTCTGGCTGCATAAATGAATATGCATACCATAATGAGCCAGCCAGGAAAAAGCTGAAAGCACAGGCTGAACACAGCGTCGCTGGAGAAGGTGAGTTGAAAATGTTTTTTATTTTCAATGTCCATGTTTTTCTGGTACGTGTTTCACGGATCATACCACTGTGTGGTCCGTGGAACATCAGTGATGCCAGAAAAACGGACATGTCTCCTTGCGGCAATCACAGACATGCGTGTACACCGCACGGAGACACGGTCAGTGAGAAATCACTGATGTGTGCGCAGACTAATTGATTATAATGGGTCTGCGTATGCCCATGATTCTGGTACGTATAAACACTAGCACATACGTACCAGAATCACTGATGTCTGAAATAGGCCTTACATTGCCTATTTTGATCCCACACTTGGATCAAAATCTGACATGTCACCGATTTTTTTTTTCCATGCTGACCACTCGTTATGAGGAAAAAAAATCAGACATGTGCATAGCCCCATAGAACATCAAAAATACGAGTGCTGCATGTGAAATCAGTTCTGTGAAAGTTTTTTTATTGTAGTTGATAAGTTTTACATGCATGTAGTAATGTGTTGTGTTTTTCTTTTTTTTTTAATCTGCAGTGAGGTGTTTCCTTCGGATTCTTCTACATCTGGTATGATTACATCTGTGACTTTATATTTTATTCACAATTTGTTTTATAGATTTTGGAAAAGGTACATGTAAAAATGTTCTAACATTAGCAATAAAATCATAAAAGAGCATGGATCAGGGGTGAGCAATTATTTTTCCAAAGGGCCTATATGAGAGACTAGCATTGCGTTATATTTGCAGACCACCACATGTATGGTTTTAGCATATAAAGATCTCTAAATTATGGATAAAAGAAAATATTAAAAAATAATTCTAACATAAACAGTCCCATTCTCACACCACATAAAAATACCCAATTAAAGGGCCAAAGCTCTCATTGAGCCCAATAGGAGTCCTTGTGTCCAATCTATAAATCCAGTGACTCAAGTTGCGCAAGGGCCTTAAATAGGTTACCACCTCTAACCTCTGATCTATGGCTATGTGCGCACGTTGCGTACTGTCCCTGCAGAAATTTCTGCAGCGATCTGAAGAGTACATGTGCGCTTTAAATCGCTGCAGAAATGTCCGTAGTGAAAAAAAAAAAAGCCGATTCCATGCGCTCTGCCTGCAGCTCCTCCCATAGACAGAGCAGGGGCTGCCGGCAAAGCGCACGGAAGAAGTGACATGTCGCTTCTTAGAACGCAGCGCTTCGGCAGCAGCCGAAGCGCTGCGCTCTAAAACGCCATGTGCACACGGCCCCTGCACAATCTCCATAGACTGTGCAGGGGACGCAGGACGCATGCAGTTACGCTGCGCTACAAAGCGCAGCGTAACTGCATGAATTACGCACACGTGTGCACATAGCCTTTAATAGGTTACCACCTCTAACCTCTGATCTATGGCCTTTATAATTAATTTGCTTAAGTCAGATTTATGGTACAATTGGAAAAGCAGAGTGAAGGCAGATAGCCGTAACGTACATGATGGGTAAGTCATTGTCACAATTTCAATTCACAGCAGTTCTTAAAAAATGCCTGACAATATTGGGAGAGTCTCCAAATGCATTCACTTCACACTCATTTAGGATAGGAGCAGCAACAGAAGCTGCTAGATGGGGCTTAGGGCCAGACATAGTTAAAAAAATCGGGAGATGGGAATCGAGCAGATTTAAGAGCTACATTAGATTGCATTTATTATAAATGGCGTACATGTATATATATGTGTACATTTTGGTAATCTTATAGTAGTTGTGTCTTCATTTAGATAATTGTGTGATAATTGTGTTTTTTGTTTTTGTTTTTAGCTGAACAGCAATGCCTGGTTTGGATCATGGGACATTCATTTGTTTTTTGGGGGGCCTTACGTGCAGCAGTCAGGCCTAATGGCAAACAGTTGGGGTTGCCCAGTTCCTTGGCACGGGTGACATGGATAGGAAAGAGGGGAATGCAGTGGCATCAGCTGTTAAAAGAAATCCAGTATCATGTGGAGTTCTACCGCCTCCCGGACGTCTTACTTATCCATTTAGGTGGTAATGATTTAGCAATAAGAACATCAAGACATTTAGTTAGGAACATAAAGCTCGATATGTTGAATTTATGGAGGTCTTACCCAGAAACAGTGGTGGTCTGGTCGGATATAGTAGCTAGACAAATGTGGAGAACAGCGCGATCAGTGGCTCGCATCAATAATACAAGGATAAAGGTTAATAAAAAAATAACAAAATTTGTGTTGGAAAATGGAGGGGTGGCCATACGTCACCAGATGCTTGAAAATACAAAGGAACATTTTTGCAGAGATGATAAGGTACATCTTAATGACATTGGCATTGATATATGGATGTTGGGAATACAAGAAGGAGTAGAACGAGCCATTAAGTTGTGGAGGAACTCACTCTTGTAAGGTGTCACAAGAGCGAGTCTTGGCGGGATGTGGTTGTTTAAACCCCCTCTTTGTTGGTTGGAGAATTATGTTTTTAATGGGGTCCCTGGGCCAGAGCTCAGCGGACAGTGGAATATGGGTCCCTGGGGAGGAGCTCAGTGGACAGTGGAATAGATGGGTCCCTGGGGAGTAGCTCAGCGGACACAAGGAAAATGATCAAGGGGTATACCCAGATTCCCCCTTGAGCTAGGTGTACACGGCGGAGGGGGATATGGGGCTGGGACTTATAACAACCACATCTCTGGGCCGATAATCTTGTTTTTTCTTGTTGATGTTTTTCTTATAAAATAAAGGGCTGCTGTGGCCAAAAATTTTAATCCATGTCACGCAGTGTGTGGTGTCTTATTTATTAGGTTACCAGGAGCGCAATTCACTAATCCATCAGTCATGTTTTGGTAGGGTTTTTAGGTGTTCCGTCTCATGCAGAGTCTTTGTTTTCTCAATGTCCCTGATGTGCTCACGGACTCCCACCTTTAAATCCCTTGTGGTCATCCCTATGTAGACTTTCTGGCATGGACACTGGGAGTAATATATCACGCCCTTAGAAGCACAAGTATGTTGGTGATTTTTTGTAAGTTTGTGTTCCTTCTGATTTTTTTTAAAGGGAACCTGTCACCAGATTTGGCGACTATAAGCTGTGGACACTATCACTGAGTCCTTTTTTGCAGCATTCCACAATACTGTATATAAGAGCCCAGAGACCTCTGTATAATGTAAAAAATATTTTTTTAATAACTGGAGGGAGGGGGGGGCGGTCTGGTCTGATGAGTGTTGCTGCTGTCCAAGCCCGGCACTTCCTTTCTCCGATCCGACGCCTGCTCTCTGCTGCGATCTCTGTCCTTCTTCCCAGCCAGTTTGGATGACGCGTCTACATCATCCACAAAAGACGACATTGCGGTCCTGCCCAGGTGCACTTTGATCTGCCCTACTGAGGCAGATCAAAGTACTGTAATGCGTAGGTGTGAGGGAAGGTTAATGACTGCTGTTATTAACCCCTTATTGCCCCAATTGCTACCGCACCAGGGCATTCGGAAAGAGTTGGATAAAGTGTCGGGATTGTCACATCTAATGGATGTGACAGTCCTGGATGGCTGCGGACTGCTTTTTTTAGGCTGGGGGGGCACAATAACCATGGACCGACCCATCCTGAGAATACCAGCTCCAAGCTGTCGGTTAATCATGACTGGGTATCAAAATGGGCGAGGAAAGGACCGCAGAACATTTTTTAAAAAAATTATTTATTTAAATATTTTTTATTTTTAAAAGCTGCATGCGGTTCCTTTAATTTTGATACACAGCCAAGATAACGTGCAAAGTTGGGGACTGCAGCCTGCAGCTGTATGCCTTGTCCTTGTTGGGACGACCCTACGCCATTTTTTTTAATTTATTTTTACACCAATCTAGATGTAGACAGCATGTGCATCTAGATTGAAAGTTATCTTTTAAGGGTGCTTTACATGCTGCGACATCGCTAGCGATCTCGTTAGCGATGTAACACACCAGATCGCACATACGATCTGCTGAGATCGCACATAGGTCGTTTTTGTAGCGCCGGTCACATGTGCGATCTCGGCAGATCGTATGTGATCTGGCGTGTTACATCGCTAACGAGATCGCTAGCGATGTCGCAGCGTGTAAAGCAGCCTTTACAGTACGAGTCCGTCCATCACTAATCCATAGACAAACAAAAAGTGCATAGTGCTCATATTGTTGTGTAAACAGAAATATGATATGTAAAATTAAACATGACATGCCATAAGGCAAGCAAAATCAAGAAATACAAAAAACTAAATTATTGAGTAAATGTATTAAATATTAGTTGTATCCTAACTATAATTAAATTGTTGTACAATGTTGTTCTCCACTTTTCTTAGATAATAATCTTTTTTCTTATTTTCTCATAGGCACTTCATTCAGGGAAAATACCCAATCAAAGTCAACATCTAAGTCACTGAGCGGGTCGAGTGAAGTACCTCAAAATTTGCAGACCACCACAGGTATGGTTTTAGCATATACAGATCTCTAAATTATGAATAAAAAAAACAATTAAAAATAATTGTAACACAAACAGTCCCATTCTCACACCACATAAAAATACCCAATTAAAGAAAGCAGCCAAAGCTCTCATTGAGCCCAATAGGAGTCCTTGTGTCCAATCTATAAATCCAGTGACTCAAGTTGCGCAAGGGCCTTAAATAGGTTACCACCTCTAACCTCTGATCTATGGCCTTTATAATTAATTTGCTTGAGTCAGATTTATGGTACAATTGGAAATGTTTTGGTAGGGTTTTTAGGTGTTCCGTCTCATGCAGAGTCTATGTTTTCTCAATGTCCCTGATGTGCTCACGGACTCACACCTTTAACCCCCTAACCCCTGGACGATTTTTCCGTTTTTGTTTTTTGCTCCCCTTTTTCCGAGTCGTAACTTTTTTATTTTTCCCCTCAATCTTGCCATAAGAGGGCTTGTTTTTTGCGGGACGTATTGGTCTTTTAAGTGAAACCATGAGTTTTACCATATATGGTACTGGAAAACAGCAAAAAATTTCCACATGCGGAAAAATTACAAAAAAGTGTGATTGGACAATGGTTTATGGGTTCTTTATTCACCGTGTTCACTTTATGGTAAAACTGATGGGTGGGTGTGATACTTCAGGTTGGTTTGAGTTCGTTGATACCAAACATATTTAGGTTTACTTTTATCTAAGGGGTTAAAAAAAGGTTTGTCCAAAAAATTGGAGCACTTTCAGCGCCATTTTCTGCAACTTGTAGTGTTCTTATTTGTCGGGATATGGGGCTCACTGATGGCTTATTTGTTTGCATTTTTAGCTGAACCATTTTTGCGCAGATGCTACGTTTTGACTCCCTGGTATTGCATTTTGTTCAAAATTTGCGAAGACCAAAAAAACTTAACTTTGCCGGTTGGAATTTTTTTTTCGGCTACACCGTCTACCGATCATATTAATTCATTTTATATTTTGATAGACTGGGCATTTCTGAACTCTGTGATACCAAATGAGTGTATATTTATTATTTTTTTAACCCTTTGATTTTTAGTGGGGCGAATGGGGAGTGATTTAAACTTTTAGTTGTATTTTTTTAATTCTTTACAACTTTTTTTAAACTTTTTTTATTTTAATAGTCCCTCTAGGGGTAAGGATTAGCTGTCTGATCGCTTGTTCATTTCTGCTGATCAGAGCGGCAGAGCTCTGATCAGCTGAAATGCTGCTGTCCTGTTACAACCAGCTGGCTGTAACAGGATGTGAGTCATGATAGCGACATGAGTCATGACATAACCCTGTGCTACCATGGCAACCATCGGCTTCCCGTGATCGCGTCACGGGGACTCCGATGGCGTCGAGGAAAGGAAATTTCCCTGCCATGGCCATTTACATTGCGCTGTCAGTATTTGACAGCACGGTCTAAGGGATTAAAAGGCATGGGTGAATCGTGGATCCACCCTTGCTTGTAAGCTACACATGTCTGCTGTTCAGATCAGCATATACGTGCGGGAATCGGTGCCGGTTTACTGCAGCAGCCGACGGTGATTACACCGCCATTATCTACGATGTACCCAGTACGTCCAATGTCTGTAAGAGGTTAAGTCCCTTGTGGTCATTCCTATGTAGATTTTCTGGCATGGATACTGGGCGTAATAAATCACGCCCTTAGAAGCACAAATATGTTGGTGATTTATTGTGTAAGTTTGTGTTCCTTCCGATTTTTTAATGGGAATCTGTCACCAGATTTGGGGACTACAAGCTGTGTCCAATACCACTGAGTTCTTATATACAGCATTCCAAAATACTGTATATAAGAGCCTAGGCCGCTCTGTAAAACGGAAAAAGTACTTTTATAATACTCACCTAGGGTGGGTCCAGTCCAATGGGTGTCGCAGCTCTCCAGTGCGGTGCCTCCTCTTTCAGGTCTTACTCATCCTCTCTGCTGCGATCTTCGGCCTCCTTCTTCCTAGTCCGGTGTGGATTATGTGTCTACGTCATCCACACGAGCCGACATTGCGGTCCTGCGCAGGTGTATTCATCTGCGCTGCTGAGGGCAGATCAAAGTACTGTAATGTGCAGGCACGAGGAAAGGTTAACCCCTTCACGATCGGCCGACTTTACACTTTCCGGTATTTGGGGGGGGAGGTTTGCCATTCTTCTGACAGACGCAACTTTTTTTATTTTTCAGTCAATATGGTCATGTGAGGGCTTATTTTTTGCACAATGAGCTGTAATTTTAAATGAAACCATAATTTTACCATGCAGTGTACGTAAAATGGCAAAAAAATTCCAAATGTGGAGAAATTGAAAAAAACAAGTGTGATTGCTCTATTGTTTTTGAGACATTTTATTCACTGTGTTTACTATATGGTAAAACTGATGTGCTGCTGTGATGCCTGAGGTTACTGCAAGTTTGTAGACACCAAACATGAATAGGTTTACTTTTATCTAAGGGGTTAAAAAAAAAAATAATCAGAAGTTTGTCCGAAAAAAGTGACGGACGTTTTGCGCCATTTTCTGAGACCCATAGCGTTCTCATTTTTTTAAATCTATGGCTCAGTGATGGCTTTTTTTGTATCTCGAGCTGACGTTTTTAACAGTATCATTTTTGCGCAGATGCTATGTTTTCATTGCCTGTTATTGCATTTTGCTTAAAATTTGTGGCAACCAAAAAGCGTAATTTTGGCATTTGGAATTTTTTTGCTGCTACGCCGTTTATCAATCAGAACAAATGATTTTATATTTTGATAGATCGGGCATTTCTGAAGACAGCGATACCAAATGTGTGAATATATTTTTTTTAACCCTTTATTTTTCAGTGGGGCAAAAGAGGGGTGATTTGAACTTTTAGGTGTTTTCACTTTTTTTTTTACTTTTTCAAAACTTTTTCTTAAATGTTTTTTTAAATTTGACTAGTACCCCTAGGGGGCTATTAGGATCAGCTGTCTGATCAGTCATTTATTTATCCCGATCAGAGCAGCACCATTTAGACTGGGAGAAATTATCATCTCTTGTAACAGCCAGTATTTGGCTTTTTCTTACAGGACCTGAGTCATGTGAGCTACAGGAGTCATCACATGACCCTGTGCTATCATCAGGGGCGGACTGGCCCACCAGGAGGTCGGAAGAACCCCCGGTGGGCCCCTGCTATTGATGGTCACGCCCCCTAGGTCCCGCCCCCCTACCCCCCTGGGCCCCTATGGATATGTGTGAGAGGGCCCCCCCCCGCCGGTAATTTCACTAATCATATTGGCACATTGCCGATATGATTAGTGACAATCCCATTTCCTCTGCAGCGGCAAGCAAGGAGAGCGATCTCCCTGCTCTGCCTGCTGTCACTGTCAGTGCCGCGTGGCTCTGACTCATCTGCGCAGCGACACTGCAGGAGGAGGCAGTCTCAGAGGGTTGACTGCTTCCTTCCTGTGCAGGTGCTGGCAGCTGCAGGAGTGCGTGAGTATAGAAGGTGGGGGCCCGGGGGGAGGGGGAGGTGCGGGGGCCCAGGGGGGCAAGCAGGGGCCCCGGGGGGGTGTGCAGGGGCGTGTGTGGGGGCCGGGGGGGGGGGTGCGGGGGCCCCGGGGAGCGAGGAGGGGCCCCGGGGGTATGTGCGGGGGGGCTCTTCTTCTTACCAGTCACCTGCCTGTATCTATCAGTGTGTGCATGCCGGGCACACTAGCAGGAGGCAGCGCGCTGTGCTGTTCCGGCCCTGCTGTGTGCCCAACATGCACACACTGATGAGGAACGCGCCGGTGCCGGTGACCGCAGCTTCTTCCTATTGAAATGTATTTGCGTCTTTCAGATGTAAATACATTTGAACAGCGCGCCGGGACTGGGCCCCGCCCCCGACGTGTAGCAACGTGAAGAGATCAGTACATTGCCGACGTCATCACAGTGCTGCGGGCGCCACACTGGATTCATCAGGAAGCGAGCGCTCCATGGAGGAGCCGAAGAGACAGGTGTAATTAATGGAGATGTGTGGGGAGGGGCTGAGAACACATAACGGGGAACATTTGTGAAGGAGACACAGCTTTGTGACAGGCAGAGGAGGAGTACTGTATTACGAGGGAGGGGGGGAGGCAGGAGTGTGTAGTGATGGGGTAGTGTAATTTGTGTCTGCAGGGAGTGGTGATGTGGGGTGCAATTTATTATGTCTGGGGAGGGGTAATGGAGGGTGTATTGTATTGTATGGGCGGGAGGGGTAATGGAGGGTGCACTGTATTGTGTGTGTGTAGGGAGTGATGGGGGGCTGCATTGTGTGTGTGTGTGTAGGGGGTGATGGGGGGTGCATTGTATTGTGTGTGTGTGTAGGGGGTGATGCATTGTGTGTGTGTGTGTGTGTGTGTGTAGGGTGATTGGGGGTGCATTGTGTGTGTGTGTGTTTGTAGCGTGTGATGGGGGATGCATTGTATTGTGTGTGTAGGGTGTGATGGGGGATGCATTGTATTGTGTGTGTAGGGTGTGATGGGGATGCATTGTATTGTGTGTGTGCGTGTGTGTATGTAGGGGGTGATGGAGGGGTGCATTGTGTGTGTGGGGGGTTATGGGGGTGCATTGTGTGTGTGTGTGTGTTGGAGGGGGTGATGGGGAGGTGCATTGTATTGTGTGCGTTGGGAGATGGTAATGGGGGGTGCATGGTATTGTGTGTGTGTGTGTGTGTGTGTGTGTGTAGTGGGTGA
Organism: Anomaloglossus baeobatrachus; assembly: GCF_048569485.1. Taxonomy (NCBI): domain Eukaryota; kingdom Metazoa; phylum Chordata; class Amphibia; order Anura; family Aromobatidae; genus Anomaloglossus; species Anomaloglossus baeobatrachus. Next base: position 27,212 of record NW_027442120.1, on the reverse strand, counting down.
TGGGGGGATGTATTGTGTGTGTGTGTGTGTGTGTGTGTGTGTGTAGGGGGTCATGCATTGTATTGTGTGTGTGTAGGGGGTCATGCATTGTTTTGTGTGTGTGTGTGTGTATGTAGGGGGTGATTGGGGGGTGCATTGTGTGTGTGTGTGTAGGGGGTGATGGAGGGGTGCATTGTGTGTGTGTATGTGTGTGTGTGTAGGGGGTGATGGGGGGGTGCATTGTGTGTGTGTGTGTAGGGGGTAATGCGGGGTGCATTGTGTGTGTGTGTAGGGGCTGATGGACGGTGCATTATGTGTGTGTGTGTGTGTAGGGAGTAATGGGGATGCATTGTGTGTGTAGGGAGTAGTGGGTGTGCATTGTATTGTGGGTGGGTGTGTGTAGGGGGTGATGGGGGGTGCATTGTGTGTGTGTAGGGGCTTATGGACGGTGCATTATGTGTGTGTGTGTGTGTGTGTAGGGAGTAATGGGGGTGCATTGTGTGTGTGTGTGTGTGGGGAGTAGTGGGGGTGCATTGTATTGTGGGTGTGTGTGTGTAGGGGGTGATGGGGGGTGCATTGTATTTGTGTGTGTAGCGGGTGAAGGGGGGGATGTATTGTGTGTGTGTGTGTGGGGTAATGGAGCGTGTATTGTGTGTGTGTGTGTGTGAGGGTAATGGGGGTGCATTGTAGTGTGTGTGTGTGTAGGGGGTGATCGGGGGTGCATTGTGTGTGCGTAGGGGGTGATGGGGGGTGAATTGTACTGTGTGCGTGGGGAGATGGTAATGGGGGGTACATGGTATTTGGGTGTGTGTATGTAGTGGGTGATGGGGGGATGTATTGTATTGTGTGTGTGTGTGTGTGTGTGTGTGTGTGTGGAGAGGGGCGCGGAGTCATTAATCGAGCTATAGTTACATTTAATTCTCAAAATTTTCGTTTCATTCACCTTTTCCGTTCTAATATTTTACAGTGTGAACGACCATGGCTTGCCCCCCCCCCCCCCCCCAGTTTTGATCCTGGGTACGCCCATGCACAGGCCTGAGTGGGCCCCGGCACCCAGCCTTTCAATCGTAAACTTCAGTGATCGTACAAGTTCTGTATGATCACTGAAGTTTTCGCAGTTGCAGGACCTTTAGTGACATCACATGTGTCATGTGACTCACCAAAGGTCCTAGCGGTGCACTGCGGGAGTCCCCAGGCCTTCACCGACCGCGTCGGTATTCAGATGTATGCGCGTCTTTCAGGCGCGCAATACATTTGTACAGTGCTGCCGGTGACAGGAGGGAGAGCAGCTCTGCTCAGCCCCGCAACGTACCGTCATCGCCAGGGCTGCAGAGGAGCGCGCCTCAGTCCTGCACCGACATCATCATCACCGAGGCCGCAGCTGCAGGGATGAAGAGGAGGACGCGCAGGCACAGGTAAGCGCTCCAGAGGAGCCGAAGATGTACTTTTATATGAGGGGCTGCGGGTGGGGGAGGAGCAGTGTTATTTTACAAGTGGCATTAAGAAGCGGTGGGGGACTTTATGAAGCATATTATGGGGCAGTGGGGGACATAATAGGGCAGTGGGGGACATAATAGGGCAGTGGGGACATTATAGGGCAGTGGGGGACATTATAGGGCAGTGGGGGACATAATAGGGCAGTGGGGGACATAATAGGGCAGTGGGGGACACAATAGGGCAGTGGGGGACACAATAGGGCAGTGGGGGACTTTATAGGGCAGTGGGGGACATTATAGGGCAGTGGGTGACATTATAGGGCAGTGGGGGACATTATAGGCAGTGGGGGACATTATAGGGCAGTGGGGGACATAATAGGGCAGTGGGGGACATAATAGGGCAGTGGGGGACATTATAGGGCAGTGGGGGACATGATAGGGCAGTGGGGGACATGATAGGGCAGTGGGGGACATGATAGGGCAGTGGGTGACATGATAGGGCAGTGGGGGACATGATAGGGCAGTGGGTGACATCATAGGGCAGCGGGGGACATCATAGGGCAGCGGGGGACATAATAGGGCAGCGGGGGACATTATAGGGCAGTGGAAGGACATTATAGGGTAATGGGGGCCATTATGAAGCAAATTGGGGCATTATAGGTCAGTGGGGGACATTGTGAAAGAAATTGGAACATTATAGGGAAATGGGGGACATTATGAGGCATCAAAGATTTTGGAAGGCAGCATAGTATAATGAGGAGGGGGGGATTTATACAGGGATGTAGTTGGGAGAGATATTATAGAAAGGGCAATTTTTGGGGGGACATTTTGGAAAGGGGCACTTTGTGGGGCTATTCTGGAGAGCAGGATTGTGGGGTGATATTTTGTGCAGGAAGCAATTAACAACCCCTTCTGATTCCACTTGTTTCCCCAGACATTATTAAATAAAAGGGGCCAGGATGAGGGACATAATTACTATATGGGGCCAGGATGAGGGACATAATTACTATATGGGGCCAGAATGAGGGACATACATTATTAGTTTATGGTGGCACGTGGGGCATAATTACTGTAGGGGCAAATTAGGGGACATTATTACTGATGAAATATAAGTTCATTTTGAGGATACTGTCTCCAATGGGGGAACAAGAGTCTGACGTGGTGTAGAAATTGGGGAAATAGTGAAGAATGTACTCTGGGAGTGATCGGCTATAGGTGACTGTTATTTTCTGCAGAGTCGCGTCTTGGCAGGAAGAAGTGATGACGGTCAGCGCCGGATGAAGAGAAAAAGCGAAGATGAATAAAGTCAGCTAGAGACGTCACTGGTAAGTCAGTCACGGTATTTCTCCCTTGTATGTGGTTGTATTCGGTCACTATGTGGTCTGGTCACGGTGTGGTGGTATTTCTCCCTTGTATGTGGCTGTATTTGTTCACTGTTTGGTGGTAATATGTGGTCTGGTCACGGTGTGGTGGTATTTCTCCCTTGTATGTGGCTGTATTTGGTCACTGTTTGGTGGTAATATGTTGTCTGATCACTGTGTGGTGGTATTTATCCCTTGTATGTGGTTGTATTTGGTCACTATGTGGTGGTAATATGTTGTCTGGTCGCGGTGTGGCGGTATTTCCCCCTTGTATATGGTATTATTGATTTTGGTATAGTGGATTGTGTTGTGTATGGAGGTTACTTTTTCTCTCTATAAGGGGGAGATTTTTTCCAGTAGAAATTAAATACTTAAACATTTAACCCCTCCCCTCCCTGTCCTGCCCTGTCCTGTGACTATTACACTGCAGTAAATATGCACTTACAGAGATTCTCCAGTGAAAACAAGTAATCACCTTTACTAAGGCCACGTGCACACACTGAGTATTCAGTGAGTTTTTTTACCTCAGTATTTGAAGCCAAAACCAGGAGCAGTAAAATCAGAGAAAAAGTGTGTGAACGTAGCCTAAAGATAAGTGATAACTTATTCATCTGTGTGGACCGATTGCTGGGACCTGCACCGATCGTGCAACTTTTATCCCCCATTACACTGGAGCTCATGTCCGACTCGACCCCTGATCCATTCATTCCCTCAGTGGCTGCGAGCGCTGCGCTTGTTATTATCTGGCTGCTCCACAGAGGATGAATGGAGCTGCGGTCACACATCCCACCCCACAGAGGATGAATGGAGCTGCGGTCACACACCCCACCCCACAGAGGATGAATGGAACTGCGGTCACACATCCCACCCCACAGAGGATGAATGGAGCTGCGGTCACACACTCCACCTGCTGCTGCAAAAAGTTCCCCAATCTTCCTATCGGTGCGGTTTCCACTGGTCTGGTTCCACCGATCAATAAGTTATCACCAACCTACCCTGTGGATCGGTGATAACTTGTTTTCACTAAAGACCTCATTACTGCAAACTACTATAATTGTACATCCCAGTTATGGTGCACAATATAGATGTGCAGGAGCCGTTTGTGTATACAGTCAAAGCAACACAATAATGGCAATAACACTAATGGGTGTTTATATTTAGCTGTAGGGTGGGCCCCTAGAGTCAATTCTCCTGGTGGGCCCCAGACAGCCCAGTCCGCCCCTGGCTATCATGATAGCCACCAGATCGTTAAGGGGTTAAAGATCTCTTACGCATATGCACTACAATACATGGATCTGCTTTGAGCAGGGCAGATCAAAGTGCGCCTGCGCAGGACCTCAATGCCAGCTAGTGAGCATGATGTAGGACTCGTCATGCACATGGGCCTCAGAAAAAGGAGGATGGCGATCGCCGCAGAGAGGAAATGCCGGACTAGAGAGAGGAGGCAATGGGTTTGAGATAATGATCAATAACTTTGCTAGCTATTTCATCATCAGCTGACGGTCTCCTTTTTTTCTCAGCCCCAGATCCCCTTGAGTGGAGCCCCAAAAATTGGTCTGTGCGATTTCTTCCTGTAAGCTCCCAAAGTAAGTCTGCCATCTTGTCTTTCTTCTTCCTGCTCCAGCTGTAAGGCTACTTTCACATTTGACAGGATGCAAACCGCATATGACCGGATCCTGTGGATTGAATGTGCAACGCATGCAACCGCAATTGTTATTTTATTGTTATTTTATTGTATGCTTCTACTTCTACTTGTGATGGATGAAGGGGAACACAGAATTTATCGGCTTGCACTGGAGTCAGCTGATCGGGAATAAGCTGAACTCCTGATCTCACAGCCCGCCCACGCTGTGATGGATGCAGGTTAACAGCAATCACTGCCTGCTGCCGATCACGTGTGACCATGTTCGGGCTGTGTGGTCATGAGTTCAGCTGAGTTCAGATCAGCTGACCCCAGTGTCGGCCGATTACTTGTTCTGTGTCCCCCTGCATCCATCGCAGAGTGTGCGGGCTGGAGTTCAACAGAGTTCAGATCAGCTGACCCCAGTGTCGGACGAATTCAGCTGACCTCAAAGGCAGCACACGCTGCGATGGATGCAGGGGGACCCAGAACAAGTAATCGGCCAACACTGGAGTCAGCTGATCAGATTACTTGATCTGCTGGCTGTATGGTTAGAAGTAGGGATGAGTGAGCACTAAAATGCTCGGGTTCTCGGTAGCCCATGAGTATTTTTTTTTTTAAATTCATTAAAAAATAAACAAAAACCCCAAACACATAACCCTAACTCTAGGGTTAGGGGGTAAAAAAATAAAATGTGTGGACTGCCGCTGCATTTTCTATTGCTAAGGTAACCCAAGCAGCTACTGGCTGCTAACCCCCACTGCTTATATGACCTTCACTGGCAATGGAAAATCCAGGGAAACCCTTTTTTTAACGTTTTTTGCCCAAAAACTAAAAAAAAAAAGACAGCTTCACCCTGTTTTTGTATGCTAGCCAGGTACAGCAAGCAGGTACGCGCTGCCCCCAACCCCCAGCTGCCTATTTGTACCCGGTTGGGAACCAAAAATACAGGGAAGCCCTTTTTTAATTATTTCATGAATTTCATGAAATAATTAAAAAAAAACAAAAAAACGACATGGGCTTCGCCCAATTATTGTGATGAGCCAGGTACAAGTAGGCAGCTGGGGATGGGAATATGCAGTGCAGGGTGGCCCAAGCTTTCTTGGCCCCCCCGCTGCGAATTGCAGTCAACAGTCACCCCAGAATATGGCGCTTTCTTAAAAGCGCTATCTGGCGTTGTGTCCAACATCTCTCCCAGCGGCCATGGTGCCGGGTGGCACGTTGGGTAATAAGGGGTTAATACCAGCTTTTTTTTACCTGCTGGTATAAAGCCTGAGATTGCTAATGTCAGACCAAGTTTGACCCGGCCATTAAGAATCTCCAATAAAGGGTTAAAAAAAAGACATCACACAGAAAAAATACTTTATTAGAAAAAAATACACAGACACTTTATTAGAAATAAATACACAGACACACTTAGGGACTCCATCTTTATTACTCCCTCTCACCCCTTCACGATCCTGGTCTTCTGTCTGAGAGAGAGGGAGATTTCTGTATTGACCATGCCAAGCTGCTTTCTGGGCATGCTCAGTACAAAAAACAGGATTCTGTCTATCAGGATCCGGCGACTTCCGGTACAGCAGGATCGGGGTCATTGAAATACATTGCAGGTACCACTGCATGTACTAATACAGATGGCCACCTGGTGGCGCTATAACAACACAAAAATCTAATATCACCCATGTAACGCAGCCTAAGCCTCAAAGGCTACCATTACTATTACCGATAGAGCTAACAGCCATGAATCATCGTGATCCGGACTCACCTATAAAGTGCACTTATAACTGGATGTTTTGAGTAGCCCTGACACGCGTTTCTCACCTGGATTCCTTGCTTGAGGAAAGTGTAATGTGCATGTTTTTATATGTGGTGTCTTGGGCGAGATCGTCGCTGTTTGGGCGCGTGCAGGGGGTGGGACGCCGCACATAGAGTCCGCCTCATCCGGTCATTCCAGGGGAAGCAGTTAACCCATGCATCCTTCTAAGGAAGCTCCCTCGGCGGGGACTCATGCTGAGGCAGCCACGCACATGCGCATCCAACGAGACCATATTACTACTGCCACCTACTACTGGCAAGTGAAAGGGCACGACCAGGGTGGTAAGAAAATCATCCAAAGATAAGGAGAATCAGTGTTAGCCTAAAGAATATGACCATGTATAGTCCTTAAAAGATTTTCTAATGTCCCTATATCATGCAGAGACAAAATTCATATAGTAATATGTGTATATATATATATATATATATATATATATATATACACCCCTAGATTCTAAATAGACCTTTTCAATACCACAAATTTTCAATCCTGTGGGACCACAGTCATGGCGCAGCTTGTAATGTCTCTGGATCATCCTCAGGGAATCAAGATCCACAACATCACACACTGCAATTATTCCCTAACATGTTCCCTCGTGCGGATGCGTTTTTCCCTTGATGTAACCCAATATAAATTAGGCTACAGTCACATACTGCATAATAGATAACGTGACTTTTACTGCATGATTTGTAACTTTTTATTTTATACTCTTTAGGTCCATCCCAAGCTGACAACATCTCTGGGCAGACAAAAGGAAAACAACCAAATTTGGGACTCCCTTTCTCAAAGCGAGATACCACCCTAGGTACGTAATGGTTCTTCACCAGCATATCCTTTAGGCTTTTCCACCTTCTAACAGGTAAGAGTGGGCGATGAGTAAAACGTCGTTCAAACTCTGGTCGGTCTTCAGTAACGACCAGTGTTTGTTCAAGATCTGCCTGATCGCCCCCCTCTGACTGTTAACTTGGAGATGAAATGTATCTGTGAGGAAAAGAAGGATTTTTGTGTACTCACCGTAAAATCTCTTTCTCTGAGTTTTCATTGGGGGACACAGGACCGTGGGTTATGCTGCTGCTGTCACTAGGAGGCTGACACTAGGTAAACAAAAAAATTTAGCTCCTCCCTAGCAGTATACACCCTGAGCCGGAGGCGTACTCAAATCAGTTTGGTGCACAAGCAGTAGGAGAAATACAAACACAACCATACCCAAATCCAGGTAACTACTACAATAAAGTCGCCATGCTAAGAGTGGCCGAGGAACATGGACCACTGAAACATTGCAGGCAATAAGTAAATGACAAAAAAACAAAACCATAAACCAAAACCAAGCAGGGTGGGTGCTGTGTCCCCCAGTGAAGACTCAGAGAAAGAGATTTTACAGTGAGTACACAAAAATCCTTCTTTCTCTTTCGTTTTATTGGGGGACACAGGACCGTGGGACGTCCAAAAGCAGTCCCTGGGTGGGAAGAGGCAAGCCCCACGGATAGGATGGAAACGGCCTCCCTCGGCGGGCTTGCCCAAGATGTGAATGCACCTACCTTGTTCAGGTGTGCTACTGCCGCCTGCAAAACCTATTTCCCAAGACTGGCCTCTGCCGATGCTTGGGTGTGAACCTGGTTGAACCTGGTAAAGGAATGCAGACTAGACCAGGTGGCGGTTCCACGGACCTGGTCGGCCGACGTCTGATGCGTAAACGGCCAAGAGATTCCCACCGCACAGGTAGAGTGCGCCTTTACTCTCCGAGACGGAGAGCTGTCCTTTATCCCAGAGGTCTTGGAAATGGCGGAACGGATCCATCTGGCAATTGAGGCCCTGGGTACCAGCATGCCCCTCTTGGGTACGGATGGAATGAAGAACAGACCGACCGTCTTACGGGAAGGTGCGGTCCTGGAGGTATAGAGTCTGAGGGCTCGCACCAGGTCCAGAGTATGCAAGGCCCTTTCAAGGCTGTGAGAAGGACCAGGATCGGAGGACAGAGAAGACAATCTCCTCATTTGGCTGGAACGGCGAGACCGCCCTGGGCAGAAGGGAGGGATCTGGCCGGAGCACCACCTTGTCCTGGTGGAAGACCCGAAAAGGGGTAAGGACCGAAAGATCTTTTAGCTCTGATGATCTTCGTATAGAAGAGATGTCAACGAGGAACACCACTCTCCACAACAGGTGAGAAGGAAAGAATCTCGAAAGGTGCAAATGGTGGACCTTGAAGCGAACCCAGCACTAGCATAAGGTCCCACTGTTCAAGTGGACGACGATACGGCGGAGCTGGATGGACAACGCAGCGGGAAGAAGTACGGGAGCCTGCACTGGGTCCACTCGTCGACCCCTAGTGCCAGGTGGTCGCGGTAGCCCGCGATGAACCATGGAAACTGACAGTCGAATCAAGAGGCCATTAGGACCACCTTCGGAGTCCTTTATCTGCCACCGATCTGGTTGAAGCTTTCCCTGTTGAGGGACCATTCGCCTGAAGCGAGACCTTCCTTGCTAGGTAGGCATCTTGAATGTACAGCAACGGCAGAACTTCGCCGACTTCCATGGAGGTGATCACAGAGCGGGGGGACTCCATGCAAAATGCTCGAGGGCTCACCGACCTGCTGAGAAAGCTCCGGGTCGAGGACGGGGCGGACCGAGCCGACCTTCTTGGGGACCACAAAGAGGCTGCAGTAAAAACGCTGGAAGAGTTCTGATGAAGGGACTGGTACCGCAACTCCAGAGTGGAGGAGAGATTCCATGAAGGGGAGGAATACGCGAACACGCACGGGAGAACCAGGAGGGAGAGAATGAAAAAACGTCTAATGTAGATCTGATGTAGATGTAGAAAATGTATCTCACTTGGTTATGAGTTTTATGATCCTGTTAGCATGCCAGCCTGTTTGTTATTACAAGTCATTGCCTCTTTCTTTATCGTTCCTATGGGAGACCCAAACCATGGGTGTATAGCTTCTGCCTCCGGAGGACACACAAAGTACTACACTCAAACGTGTAGCTCCTCCCTCTTAGCATATACACCCCCTGCTAGCCAGTCCTAGCCAGTTCAATGCTTTGTGTTTCAGGAGGTCACACACACATGCATTCTCTGATTTTTGATTTTTGATTTTTTTCTTTGGATCAAAGATTTGGAAGAAAAGCGGGTCCAGTCTGGACTCCCGGCAAGTCCCTTCTCACCCCACTGTGTCGGCGGTGCTGTTAAGGTTGATTTTCCAAGGCTGGAGCCTTCCCATGCCGCGCTCCTTCGCCATCCCCTGGGGCTCTGGCTTGAAGTGGGAGCCAACACGGTTCTCACTGATTTGCAGGAGACCGGTCTCCATCCGCAGACCTTTTCAGGACCCTGTCGGACGGAGCGATCACCCCCCAGGGACCTGGCACCTGCGTCTCACAAGCTAAGTACATGAGACGTTATTACCACAGAAAGTGGTCTTTCCAGGGGTCCTTTATACTTTATTTTGTGGGGAGAGTGTGTTTTATGTTTGTGTTAACATTTCCGGCCGGTTCTCCAGTTTTCACTGGAGAACCGCGCCGATGGTGCCTGCACGCCGGCCGCATGTTTAAATCTAGGCCCCGGCTTCGCCTTAGGCCTAGTTTCGGTTTCCACTGCCTCTGCTTGTCAGTCACGCAGAGGGACAGGATGGCTCCGCCCAGCGGCTGTGCAGCACAGGGAAGGGACACTCCTCACTGAGGAAGGATTCCCTCCCCTGTCTACCTCATTTGCCGCTCTCAGAGTAGGCCCCACCCCCTCTCCTCGCTCCGGTCGCCATTTTCTCAGCGTTCTCTGTGCCTGCATAGGCACAGAGATTCCACATTGTGACAAGTGGGGGCCTGGGCTGAGGGACTGGGGGCACAAAAATGTCTATTAAACGGCCTGGCAGCCACAACCTCCGGTTTGTGCAGCTGCTTATTTATCTGTTATATACTCTGCTGGGGGCCACTCTGGTCAGAGCCCCCACCTCTGCAGCATGTCTCACATCAGAGCAAGGCTGCAGGGCTGTTTTTAATTTGCACTGTATGAAGACTCGTACGGCCTGTACCGAGCACATAAACACAGGAGACGCAGAGTTAGCCTGGAGGCTCATCAGTGGTCCCTCCAGCTGCTCCGGCTTCGGTGGCTGAACCCCCGGTTTGGGCAGAATCCGCTCTTTCCAGGGGATGACTGTCCCGGACTCTGCGGAGCATGCATTAGCCCCCTTCTCAGGGTGTTTCTGCTGCTACTCGCTCAGCAAAGCTCACGGAGGACTCTCCTTCTGGTCTCAGACCCCGTCCTCCTAAAATGGAGACACAGGGTCCCCTGTCCTTCCCCGTCCCGCAGCTCTGATTCACGAGCTGACTCACTGGACGAGTAGGATGTCTCTACCAGGGGCTCGGACGCTACTTTATGTACCATTGATCTGTCCGAAGGTGACGCAGATGCTAATGATTGGATTGCGTCCATTATACTTGTACTGGACCTCCATCCGCCTGTATCAGGGGAGCACTCCCCGCTGGCAGAAAGGCATCAGTATACCTTAAACAGAAGAAGGAGTGTGTTCCTTACCACTCTAGTTTTCAGCCCACTGTGTCCAGGCCCACAGCCTGTCCTGTCAGACCCCAAAGCGGAGTTCTGATGACTGTTTCTCCCTCCCACCAGTGGTGGTCAAGGAGTGAGCTAATTCGCCAAGGGTGGTCCCTCCGGTGTCTAGACTTTCAGCCCGGATAGTTGTATCAGTGGCTGACGGCACCTCTATAGGGATCCCACTGTACATTACTTTTGTACTGGACCTTAATCCGCCGGAGTTACCTTGCCTAAGAGAACAAGGAGTGTGTTCCTTAACCACTCCAGTTTTTCAGGCCTCTGTGACCAAGCCCAGAGTCTGCTCTGACAGACGCTTCCCATGAAGCGTGGTTCTGATGACTGTTTCCCTTTCCACCAGTGGTGGTCAAGGAGTGGGCTCATTCACCAAGGGTGGCTCAGCCCGGACCGTTATAACAGTGGCTGATGGCTCCTCATTTATAGTTTTGCTGTCCACCAGGTTGTCCTTCTGGCCAAATCTGTTTAGGGGCGGCAGGAGCTTCGTTCTCCTCAGCTTTATAGCAGTGCGGGCTTTCGTAGCCTTCTCTGCTTCTTTAGAGGAGATGCGTTCCCTCACAGGGACTCTATGCCCGAAATGGTTGCCTGAACTTCCAGATTCAGCCTTTTGATCCTATGCCATGTCTGCCATGCCGGAGACTCTCACCGCACCGCGGTGGCCTCGGCTAATTTCCTCGCTATCCGCAGGCTCCTGTGGCTTCGGAAGTGGAAGGCAGATGCTTCTATAGAAGTTCCTTGCTGGGCTCCCTTTTGTTGGGACCAGTCTTTCGAAAACAACTGGATGAAATTGTTAAGGAAGCTTTTGGCGGGAAGAGTTCTTCCATGCCACAATCCCAAATCAGGAAACCTGTCCAGGGCAGGATTCAGCGGAGGTTTTCGTTCTTGCATTCCTCCATCTGAGCGTTTTCTAAGCCCTCGGCCTCGTCCACTAGTTCGGCCAAGGATCGTAAAACCCAAATGGCGCTCGAAGCCGCGTCTTCAGAAACCGCAGGAGATGCTGCCACTAAGTCAGCTTCCTCTGGGCTATCTGGCCACGCCAGCAACGTCCTTGGTCGGTGGCAGGCTCTTCCACTTTGGCGACGTATGATTTTATCACGTCTCCGATCAGTGGGGGCGGGATTACATCTCCATGGCTACAGGATAGATTTCTATCCACCCGCCAAACAGATTTTTTCTGTCAACTCCCCCCTGTTCCAAGGCCGCCGCCTTCTCACAGGCCGTGGCATTCTTGCAGGCCAATGGAGTAATTGTACCGGTTCCCAATTGGGAACGGTTCTGAGATTTCTGCTTAAATCTATTCCTAGTCCCCGTAGAGGGCAGGTACTTCCGACCTGGATCTCAAGCTTTTCAAGCATGTTCAGGTGCGGCGTTTTCACATGGAGTCTCGGTCTTGTTCCGGGTGTTTTCACCGGATCAATTGATAACCCAAGGACATTCCCTAGCATCCATCGACATCAGAGATGTCTATCTGCATGTGCCAATCGCAGCTTCTCACCAGCGTTGGCTACGTTTTGCAATCGGAGTGGTCCAATTCGTGGCTCTTCCCTTGGGGTTAGCCACGGCCCCTCGAGTACTCTCAAGGTTGGGGCAGCTGTGATTAGGGTCCTGCACCCCTAGAGGTTGGCAGTGATCTTTTGCCCTGAACGGCCTTCTTGTCGGGGCTTCATCCAGTGCAGACTCTTAGCAGAGTGCCTCGCTCACTCTCGCCACGCTAACCAATTCGGGTGGCTTGTCATTCTGTCCAAGACCACTCTGACTTCGAACCAGAAGTTCACGTACCCAGGGACGCAATTCGAGACTCTGTCGGCACTTGTGAAGCTGCCCTTAGTCAAACAGTAGTCCCTCTGCTGGCGGTCGACGTCGTTCCATCAGGCACCGAATACAGGTACTGGATCATATGGTGGCGTCAATGGAAGCGATTCCCTTGCCCAGTTTCTCCTCCTCGGAGGCTGGATATTTTCCGCTGTTGGAACAAGCGAACTTCCTCCTTCCACGGGGTGGTGGCTTCGCCACAGACCAGGGGCTCGTTTCAGTGGTATCTTCGGCCACTCTGTCTCAGGGACGCTCCTTCCTGGCCCCGTCCCGGGTGATCCTCACCAGGATACTAGTCCATCCGACTGGGGAGCAGTGTTTCTCCACCATGGAGCGCAGGGCGCTTGGACTCTGTCCGAATCAGCCCTCTGGATCAATGTGCTGGAAATCAGAGCTGTGTTTCTAGCTCTCTAAGCCTTTCACCATCTGTTGGCGGCTGGGCACATTCGAGTCCAGTCAGACGGCGTGACAGCGTTTACCTACATCAACCTCCAGGGCGGCACACTCAGCCGCCTGGTAATGTTGGAGGCTCAACGCATTCTTCAGTGGACGAAGGACTCCTAGTCCACCATATCCGCAGCCCACATCCCAGACGTGAAGACTGCAAGGCAGATTATCTCAGCTGTCCATCCGCGGTCCACGATCCTCAGGTTTTTGCGGCAGACGCACTGGTGCATGTTTGGTCCCAGCTTCGTCTGTCTTACGTGTTTCACCCTCTAGCTCTTGCCCAGAATCCTGCGCAAGATCAGTAAGGAGGGCCGTCGGGTCATTCTCATACTCCAGACTGGCCCAGGCAAGCTTGGTACCCTGACCTGCTCCATCTGTCCGTAGTGTTGCCATGGCATCTTCCGGACCGTCCAGACCTTTTCTCAAAGGGTCCGTTTTTTCCGCCAGAATTCTGGATTCTCAGATTGACGGCGTGGCTCTTGAGTCCTGGATCTTGACGACTTCTGGTATCCCTCCTGAAGTCATCTCCACTATGACTCGAGCTCCGAAGTGTCCTTGGCCTTTTGGCCTTGCCGACCCTCCTGTCCCTTCTACAGTCCGGTCTACAGCTTAGGACTATCCCTCTTTAAGGGACAGCTCTTGGCTCTGTCAGTGTGTGCCAGCGGCGTATCATCCGGCTGGCTCAGGTGCGCTCCTTCAAGGGCGCATCTCACATTATTCCGCCTTACCGGCGGCCTATGGAGCCCTGGGACCTTAATCCGGTCCTCACGGTTTCCGGAAACCCCCCTTTGAGCCTCTCAGGGAGGTTTCTTTGTTTCGTTTTTCACAGAAAGTGGTCTTTCTAGTGGCCATAATTTCCCTCAAGAGAGTCTCTGTTTTGGCTGCACTCTCTTCTGAGTCACCCCCTTTTTTGGTTTTTCATCAAGACAAGGTGGTCTCCGTCCGACTCCGGACTTTCTCCCTAAGGTGGTTGCTGCTTCCACCTTAACCGGGGCATTTTCCCTGCCTTCCTTTTGTCCGGCTCCTGTTCATCGCTTTGAAAAAGCGTTGCATATCCTAGATCTGGTGCGGGCGCTTCGGATCTTTGTGTCTCGTTGTGTCTTGTGTCTTTGTGTCTGTTATTAGGCGGTGCACCTCTCTCTGGTGCTGACCACTAGTCAGCGTAGCGGTCTCTCGGCATCTACGCCGACCCTGGTTCGTCTTAGGTCGGCCATTTCCGATGCCTACCAGTGTACTCAAGTGCCTTCCCCGCCTGGGATCAGGGCACACTTGACCAGAGCTGTCGGTGCCTCTTGGGCTTTCAAGCACCAGGCTACGGCTCACCAGGTCTGTCAGACTGCCACTTGGATTAGTCTGCATACCTTTTCGAAGCACTACCCAATGCAGGCTCATGCTTCGGCAGACGCGGGCTTGGGCAGACGCTTTTTTCAGGCGGCTGTCGCCCATTTGTGAAGTTAGGTTTCGCCTACTTCTCAGTTTGTCTGTTTATTCCCACCCATGGACTGCTTTAGAACGTCCCATGGTTTGGGTCTCCCATAGGAACGATAAAGAAAAAGAGAATTTTGTTACTTACCGTAAATTCTTTTTCTTATAGTTCCGTCATGGGAGACCCAGCACCCTCCCTATTGCCTGTTGGCAGGTTTCTTGTTCCGTGTGTCTTCACCGGCTGTTGTTGTTGCAGACAGAGGTTCCGGTTGTTCCGGGTTTTACTCTGTCTCTACTTGTGGGTGGATGTCCTCCTTCAGCTTTTGCACTAAACTGGCTAGGACTGGCTAGCAGGGGGTGTATATGCTAAGAGGGAGGAGCTACACGTTTGAGTGTAGTACTTTGTGTGTCCTCCGGAGGCAGAAGCTATACACCCATGGTTTGGGTCTCCCATGACGGAACTATAAGAAAAAGAATTTACGGTAAGTAACAAAATTCTCTTTTTCTGTCTCAAGATAGCTGATTGATAGCATAATGAGCTAAATTGACCCACATCTAAGCACAAACCTTCCTATATAAGTAAACCTTGCTAAGGGGAAGCATTTATCATTATTATTATAAGACAATGTACACTCTGCCTTGCATCCACATAAAGTGACAGATTAAAGCTAATCTACCTGTGTAACAAAGCTTATAGTTCTCAAGACCTCATCATACAAAATGAGGCCATTGCAAAAGTACCTAGAAGCAACTCTGCTAATAGATAAGCTGGGCTACACAGGCAGACTGGGAGGCAGAACAAGATGGTGAAGAGAAGCTGGAGTTGGCTGGGGGAGGGGCCGTATGAGGGCGGGAAACAGGGCATCCACCGCCCACACTGTGATGCCTGGAGGCTGAGCGGTGGGCGGAGTCGGGGGCGGAACGGCCGGCAAGCCAATACCGTTGCAGCGGGGGGCGTGGCTGGGATGCAGGGAGACTAGGCCGAGACCGGGGCTTAAATTTTCAGCCGCCCGAGGGGGAGAAGGTAGGGGAGAGACTGTCCTACCTGACATCTGCGGTGCCGCTCCAGGGATGGTCCGGTGTGCAGGCAGTGGGCTCTGCACTTGCCTGTGTGCAGCGCACACCTGAAGGTAAGGCTGTGGGCTTCAGGGACGCGGGGAGAGGCGTCTAGAGAGGCAGAGAGGTGGACGCCTGATGGAGGGAAGAAGCTCTTCTGCGACTGTAGGCAGCGATGTGGGCCCCATCCGAAAAGGTGAAAACGCTGCGGGGGTCCAACCTCTTTAGCTTGTCCCTGTGCGCCCTTTGGAGTAATACCGCACGGTGGATCAGGGGTGCCCATGTAGGATCTGCCCCACATGCACTCCCGGGAGTGGTACCACGGGAATGGACGGGGGAGAGGGCCCGACACCTCAAACCTCTGCGACCCTGGGGAGTAGTACCCACAGGGCTGGAGGGAATGAGGGTGAACATAGGCGACACCTGCAGAAACAGAGAAAAAGGAGAATGAGAGCGATGAGCATCGCCGAAAAAAATGACAAATACGCAAGAAAAATGTAGCTGAGGGGGGCCGAGATGGCCCACATCAGCCTCCTACGACACTAAGCAAAAACTGATTTGAGTCCGCCTCCGGCTCAGGGTGTATACTGCTAGGGAGGAGCTAACTTTTTTTGTCTACTTAGTGTCAGCCTCCTAGTGACAGCAGCAGCATAACCCACGGTCCTGTGTCCCCCAATGAAACGAAAGAGAAAAGATTCTTCCCTCTTACTTGTTGATAATAATTGTACCCGTGGAGTACCCTTTTCTGTCTGGTACCCCATTTTTATATTATAGTCCAGAAAATCAATTGCCTCCCGATCTGCCTTATAGGTTAGTTTGATGTTATATGGGTTATTGTTCAACCAAGTCATGAAGCTCTGCAGTTCAGGACCGGTACTTCTCAAGATAATAAAGATGTCATCTATCTTACCACCTAGATGTAAAATTAATAGATTAGGGATAAGCCAAATGGACGACAATGTTTTAATTTTGTTACATACATTTTTCCTTCCTGAGTCCTCTGATACCATACCAAAAAAATATTCAATGCACATGGTTCAAAAGATAGATTTTCAGCTTAGTTTCTCCTTGATGAAAAATGAACCTTGAAATGGTAGCCTCATTTTAACCAAAACCTGGTATTAATAATTGGACAAATTGAAGGACATGGCATTTGATTTACGAGTAATGCAACAACCTTTTCCTAGTTGATCAGTTTTAGACATCCTTAAAATTATCATTAGTGATGACTAGATATGGGCGAATGCTAAAATATTCGGGTTCGGATTGTTCAAATCCAATCATTTCTACATTTGTGTATTCATACCGAATAACAAACCCAACCCAGTAGTGGTCACTCAGTTCAATGAGGTCAGGTTACCTGCGATCATAGGTGGATGACAATGGGCACCTCCAGCTGTGACCGCAAATAACCTACGTTACGTCACCACACATCGCTGCGACTCATTCTCTGCCTTAAGATCACAGCGGGTGGTCATATTCTATGCGCTGTCACTTCAGATGTAGCAGAGCTGGAATCGTTATGGGACCTCGTGTGGATTACATCAGACCTGGGTGTTTTTGGGGTTAATAAAGGAGTGAAAGAGGGTGTTGTTTTTATCTTATTTTGTGTTTGTGTTTATTTCTTTTCACTTACAGATTAGTAATGGGGGTAGGGTTTTCATAGACCCTGCCATTGCTAATCTAGGGCTTAGTGGCAGATGTGAGCTGTTATTAACCCCTTATTAGCCTGATTGCCACCGCACCAGGGGAATCGGGAAGAATCGGGTAAAGTGCCAGGATTGTCACATCTAATGGATGTGACAATCCTGAGTGGCTGTGGGCTGTTATTGTTATAACGCGCATGCTTTATTCTTATTTTCTTTATTTCTTCATCGTTCCTTATGGGAGACCCAGACCATGGGTGTATAGCTTCTGCCTCCGGAGGACACACAAAGTACTACACTAAAAAGTGTAGCTCCTCCCTCCGAGCATATACACCCCCTGGATGACAGAATCCAACCAGTTCAATGCTTTGTGTTCAGGAGGTCACACACACACATGCATCCTCTTTTGATTTTTAATTAAAGAATTGGAAGAAAAGCGGGTCCATCCTGGACTCCCGGCATGTCCCTTCTCACCCCACTGTGTCGGCGGTGCTGTTAAGGTTGATCTCAAGGCGGGAGCCTTCCATGCCGCGCTCCTTCACCATCCCCTCTGGCTCTGGCTTGAAGTGGGAGCCTTCACGGTTCTCACTGCTCTGCAGGAGACCGGTCTCCATCCGCAGCCCTTTCAGGCCCCTGCTGGACGGAGCGCTCATCCCTCAGGGACATGGCCCTGCGTCTCAAAAAGCTAAGTATATGAGACGTTATTCAGGGGTCCCTTGTGTGGGGAGAGTGTGTTATTTGAGCATGGCGGCACCAGGGGTTCCTTTGCTGTGATTTCCGGCCGGTTCTCTGGTTTTTTCCTGAGAACCGCGCCGAGGGTGCCTGCTCGTCGGCCGCATGGATAAATTTAGGCCCCGGCTTCGGCCGCGGCCTACTTTCGTTTCTCTTCCCCTGCATGTCAGTCATGCAGGGGGACAGTGCGGCGCCGCCCACCGGCCGTTCAGCAGAGGGGAGGACACTCCTCTCTGGGGAGATGTTTCCCTCCCCTGTATTTCTCCTTAGCCCTCCGGTTCCCGCTCTTGGATTAACCCCCGCCCCCCCTCCTCACTCCAGCGCCATTTTCTCAGCGTTTTCACACTGATCGGCGCTGGCTGCTGCAGCTCTGCAAGCTGTCTGGGGGTCCAAGCTGGGAATCCGGAGGGCACACAAAAACGGCCTGGTAAGCCACAACCTCTGGTTGTGGACTTTTATACACCACTCTCTGGGGGTCTTTCTGAAGGAGTGAATTCTTTACTACAGAGCCTCCACCTCAGCAGCATGTCTGTCACTAGGAGCAAGGCTGCAAAGCTTTACTCTATATGCACTGCATGTAAGCTCATACTGCCCGAACCGAGCACATATCCACACTGTGATGCCTGCTCTACCGTGGTGGTGCCTCAGCCTGGAGTCTCCCCAGTGGTCCCTTCGGCTGCTCCAGCCCCGGTGGCTGAACCCCCGGCTTGGGTAGCATCGTTTTCTAAAGCTATCTCCCAGTCCTTTGCCGACTCCATGGGACAGCTGTCACGGACTCTGCTAACCATGCATCAGCCCCCTTCTCAGGGTGCCTCTGCTGCTCCGACTCGCTCTGCAGAGCTCACAGAGTATGTTTCATCTGATCCCAGACCCCGTCCTCCTAAACGGAGACGCAGGGACTCTTCTCCTTCCTCGTCCCACGGCTCTGATTCACGTGCTGAATCGCAAGGCGAGGAGGATGCCTTTACTGTGGGCTCAGACGCTACGTCTATGTACCCCATTGATCTACCTGAAGGTGATGCGGATGTTAGTGACTTGATTGCGTCCATTAACTCCGTACTGGACCTTAATCCACCAGTGTCAGACGAACAAGCTTCTTTGGTAGAAAAACACCAGTTTACCTCACCTAAGAGAGCAAGGAGTACGTTTTTTAACCACTCCAGTTTTCAGGCCACTGTGACCAAACCCAGGGCCTGCCCTGACAAACGCTTTCCTAAGCGTACCTCTGATGACCGTTTTCCTTTTCCACCTGAGGTGGTCAAGGAGTGGGCTCAGTCACCAAAGGTAGATCCTCCGGTGTCTAGAATCTCAGCCCGGACAGTTGTGTCTGTGGCGGATGGCACCTCTCTTAAGGACTCCACTGACCGCCAGGTTAACCTTCTGGCCAAATCTGTATATGAAGCGGCAGGGGCCTCTTTCTCCTCGTCCTTTGCAGCAGTGTGGGCTCTTCAGGCCATCTCTGCTTCTCTGGCGGAGATGCACTCCCTCACTAGGGACTCTATGCCCGAAATGGTTGCCTTAACTTCCCAAGCTTCGGCTTTTTCATCCTATGCTATGTCTGCCATTTTGGAGGCGTCTCACCGCACAGCGGTAGCCTCCGCTAATTCCCTCGCGATCCGCAGGATCTTGTGGCTTCGTGAGTGGAAAGCAGACGCTGCTTCCAAGAAGTTTCTAGCTGGGCTCCCTTTTTCTGGGACCCGGCTGTTCGGTGAACAACTGGATGAAATCATTAAGAAAGCTACTGGCGGGAAGAGTACTTCCTTGCCACAAACTAAAACCAGGAAACCTGTCCAGGGCAGGAACCAGTCGAGATTTCGGTCCTTTTGTTCCTCTAACTGGTCCTCCTCTAAGCCCTCAGCCTCGTCCACTAACTCAGCTAAGGATCGAAAACCCAACTGGCGCACGAAGCCTCGTCCTCCGAAGAACGGAGGAGCCGCTGCCACCAAGGCATCCTCCTCTTGACTATCGGGCCGCGCCAGAAACGTCCTTAGTCGGTGGCAGGCTCTCCCACTTTGGCGACGTGTGGTTTCAACACGTCTCCGACCAGTGGGTGCGGGATATCATCTCGCACGGCTACAGGATAGAATTTTCTTCCAGCCCGCCAAACAGATTTTTTCTGTCCACTCCCCCCTGCTCCAAGGCCGCCGCCTTCTCACAGGCCGTGGCATCCTTGCAGGCCAACAGAGTGATTGTACCGGTTCCCGCTCGGGAACGGTTCAGAGGTTTCTACTCAAACCTCTTCCTAGTCCCCAAAAAGAACGGTTCCTTCCGGCCCATCCTGGATCTCAAGCTTCTCAACAAGCATGTTCAGGTGCGGCACTTTCGCATGGAATCTCTGCGATCAGTCATTGCCTCAATGACCCAGGGAGATTTTCTTGCATCCATCGACATCAAAGATGCCTATTTGCATGTGCCAATTGCAGTTTCACACCAGCGTTGGCTCCGTTTTGTAATCGGGGAGGAACACTTCCAATTCGTGGCTCTCCCCTTCGGGCTAGCCACGGCACCTCGAGTATTCACCAAGGTCATGGCAGCAGTGGTTGCGGTTCTGCACCTCCAGGGGTTGGCAGTGATTCCTTACCTGGACGACCTTCTAGTCAAGGCTTCATCCAGTGCAGACTGTCAGCGGAGTGTCTCGCTCACTCTTGCCACGTTTGTCCAATTCGGGTGGCTTGTCAATCTGCCAAAGTCCACTCTGACCCCGACCCAGAAACTCACGTACCTAGGGATGCAATTCGAGACTCTGCCGGCACTTGTCAAGCTGCCCTTAGTCAAACAGCAGTCCCTTCATTGGGCGGTGCGCTCTCTGTTGCGGGCCCACCGTCATTCCATCAGGCACCTCATGCAGGTACTGGGTCAGATGGTGGCGTCAATGGAAGCGGTTCCCTTTGCCCAGTTACATCTGCGTCCTCTGCAGCTGGACATTCTCCGCTGTTGGGACAAGCGGACCTCTTCCTTGCACAGGCTAGTGACTCTGTCACCACAGACCAAGAGCTCTCTTCAGTGGTGGCTTCGGCCCCTCTCTCTATCCCAGGAACGCTCTTTTCTGATCCCGTCTTGGGTAATTCTCACCACGGACGCCAGTCTGTCCGGTTGGGGAGCAGTGTTTCTCCACCACCGAGCACAGGGCACTTGGACTCCGTCCGAATCAGCCCTCTCGATCAATGTTCTGGAAATCAGAGCTGTGCTCCTAGCTCTCGAAGCCTTTCACCACCTGTTGGCGGGCAAGAACATTCGAGTCCAGTCAGACAACGCGACAGCGGTTGCCTACATCAATCACCAGGGCGGGACTCGCAGCCGCCTGGCAATGTTGGAGGTACAACGCATCCTTCAGTCGACGGAGGACTCCAAGTCCACCATATCCGCAGTCCACATCCCAGGCGTAGAAAACTGGGAGGCAGATTATCTCAGCCGTCAAACCGTGGACAGCGGTGAGTGTGCCCTGCATCCGGCGGTGTTTCGGTCAATCTGCCGCAAGTGGGGCACTCCGGAAGTGGATCTCATGGCATCCCGGCACAACAACAAGGTCCCGGTTTACGTGGCTCGCTCCCACAATCCTCAGGCCTTGGCAGCGGACGCGCTGGTTCAGGATTGGTCCCAGTTCCGTCTAGCCTATGTGTTTCCTCCCCTAGCTCTCTTGCCCAGAGTCCTGCGCAAGATCAGAATCAGGGCCGTCGGGTCATAATCATTGCTCCAGACTGGCCCAGACGAGCTTGGTACCCAGACATGTTCCGTCTGTCCGTGGAAGTGCCGTGGCATCTCCCGGACCGCCCAGACCTTCTCTCACAAGGTCCGTTTTTCCGCCAGAATTCTGCGGCCCTCAGGTTGACGGCGTGGCTCTTGAGTCCTGGATCCTGACGGCTTCAGGCATTCCTTCCGAGGTCATCTCCACTATGACTCAGGCTCGGAAGTCTTCCTCGGCCAGGATTTACCACAGGACTTGGAGAATTTTCCTGTCCTGGTGTCGTTCGTCCGGCCATGCTCCTTGGCCTTTTTCCTTGCCGACCATCCTGTCTTTTCTACAGTCCGGTCTGCAGCTAGGACTATCCCTCAATTCCCTCAAGGGACAGGTCTCGGCTCTTTCAGTGTTGTTCCAGCGGCGTATCGCGGCTGGCTCAGGTGCGCACCTTCATGCAGGGCGCATCTCACATCATTCCTCCTTATCGGAGGCCCTTGGATCCCTGGGACCTTAATCTGGTCCTCACGGCCTTACAGAAACCCCCCTTTGAGCCTCTTAGGGAGGTTCCCTTGTTTCGACTTTCCCAGAAAGTGGTTTTTCTGGTGGCCATAACTTCTCTCAGGAGAGTCTCTGATTTGGCTGCGCTCTCTTCGGAGTCACCCTTTTTGGTTTTTCACCAAGACAAGGTGGTTCTCCGTCCGACGCAGGATTTTCTCCCTAAGGTGGTATCTCCTTTCCACCTTAACCAGGACATTTCATTGCCTTCCCTTTGTCCGGCCCCTGTGCATCGCTTTGAGAAAGCATTGCATACTTTAGATTTGGTGCGGGCGCTCCGGATCTATGTGTCACGCACCGCTGCTCTTAGGCGGTGCACCTCTTTTTGTGCTGACCACAGGTCAGCGCAAGGGTCTCTCGGCTTCCAAACCGACCCTAGCTCGTTGGATTAGGTCGGCCATATCCGATGCCTACCAATGTGCTCAGGTGCCTCCCCCGCCGGGGATTAAAGCGCACTCGACCAGAGCTGTCGGTGCCTCTTGGGCTTTTAGGCACCAGGCTACGGTTCAGCAGGTCTGTCAGGCTGCCACTTGGTCCAGTCTGCATACCTTTTCGAAGCACTACCAAGTGCATGCTCATGCTTCGGCAGATGCGAGCTTGGGCAGACACATCCTTCAGGCGGCTGTCGCCCATTTGTGAAGTTAGGTTTTGCCTACTTCTCAGCTTTCTGTTTATTCCCACCCATGGACTGCTTTGAGACGTCCCATGGTCTGGGTCTCCCATAAGGAACGATGAAGAAAAAGAGAATTTTGTTTACTTACCGTAAATTC
Organism: Anomaloglossus baeobatrachus; assembly: GCF_048569485.1. Taxonomy (NCBI): domain Eukaryota; kingdom Metazoa; phylum Chordata; class Amphibia; order Anura; family Aromobatidae; genus Anomaloglossus; species Anomaloglossus baeobatrachus. Next base: position 4,319 of record NW_027442120.1, on the reverse strand, counting down.
TTTTTCTTATAGTTCCGACATGGGAGACCCAGCACCCTCCCTGTTGCCTGTTGGCAGTTCTTGTTCCGTGTGTTTTCACCAGCTGTTGTTGTAGACAGAGGTTCCGGTTATTCCGGGTTTTACTCTATATCTACTTATGGGTGGATGTCCTCCTTCAGCTTTTGCACTAAACTGGTTGGATTCTGTCATCCAGGGGGTGTATATGCTCGGAGGGAGGAGCTACACTTTTTAGTGTAGTACTTTGTGTGTCCTCCGGAGGCAGAAGCTATACACCCATGGTCTGGGTCTCCCATGTCGGAACTATAAGAAAAAGAATTTACGGTAAGTAAACAAAATTCTCTTTTTTTCCTTTTTTTATTTTTTATTTCCAAAGGTTCCGGAACATTATCCGGAGTTCCCTGAGAACTCCAGGCCCAGGTCCGGTACTAGGGTATTTTTAAAACCTCTCGGATTCTAAATTTTAGAGTCCGGGTCTGTCCATCACTAATCAATAGACAAACAAAAAAAGTGCATAGTGTTCATGTTGTTGTGTAAACAGAAATATTATATGCAAAATTAAAAATGACATGCCATACGGCAAGCAAAATCAAGAAATGCAAAAAACTAAATTATTGAGTAAATGTATTAAATAATAGTTGTATCCTAACTATAATTAAATTGTTGTACAATGTTTTTCTCCACTTTTCTTAGATAATAATCTTTTTTCTTATTTTCTCATAGGCACTTCATTCAGGGAAAAAACCCAATCAAAGTCAACATCTAAGTCACTGAGCGGGACGAGTGAAGTACCTCAAAATTTGCAGACTACCACGGGTATGGTTTTAGCATATACAGATCTCTAAATTATGGATAAATAGAAAAAGAAACAATTAAAAATAATTTAACACAAACAGTCCCATTCTCACACCACATAAAAATACCCAATTAAAGAAAGCTGTCAAAGCTCTCATTGAGCCCAATAGGAGTCCTTGTGTCCAATCTATAAATCCAATGACTCAAGTTGTGCAAGGGCCTTAAATAGGTTACCACCTCTAACCTCTGATCTATGGCCTTTATAATTAAAGGGGTTATCCGGCTTATTTTGACTTTTCTTCATTATTACCCTATTGGGCTACATTGGGGCAGGTAAGTAGCTAGTGACCACTTACCTGCCCTGCTGTCAGCCTTTCTCCCCCGGCTCAGAGCGGTCATGTGACCGCTCCTGCCACGATTTTGCTGCTTCGGTCATTTCATGTCAACATGGGCAGGACCATGTTGACATGCAAATTTGGAACAGCATGTTGCCGCCCTGCTGGGCGGGTACAGTGTGTGGAGTCCCCGCCCCTCTTCCCTGCACCCTCCCACACATTCCTCCGCACCCCGTACTCTCCCCGCCCACGGTGTTACCGCCAGCACCAGGCCCCCTGCTCAGGATAGCAGGAGTGCCCGTGCAGTCTGTGTCCCGCTCCAGCCCCGCGGCTGCCTTCATTGCAGGCTCAGCAGCCTCTCACATTGCAGCGCAGGCAGGGATGTTAGATGACATCATTGCCTGCTGTGACGATCTTCGCTTCACTCCTGTCAGCGCTGTCAGTGCCTTCTATGCCGCTGCGTTCTCACGTCACTAGCGGTGACGTCTCGGGCGATACTGCTGAGAACGCGGCGGGCATAGAAGTCAGGGACAGATCTGACAGGAGTGAAGCGAAGATCGTCACCGCAGGTAATGATTTCATCTAACCTCCTGATAGCAGCGCTCGGCATCCCCTGCAGTGACCTGGGCTATTGATGTTAGCTCAGGTCACTGCATTACTCTCCCAGCCAATGAGGAACATTCTGTTCTTCATTGACTGGTACATTGACTATGGTATGGATCGTCATGGGACCCCCTTATTGGATTATGCCGGACCTGGATTTGTTTTTCTTTTGAATAAATTGGTGAATGAGGGAATGTTTTGAGTAGTGTTTTTTCAAATAAAACTATTTTTTTTGTTGTCTATTTTTTTCTATTACTGACTGGGTTTGTGATGTCGGATATCTGATAGACGCGTGACATCACTAACCCCAGGGCTTGATGCCAGGTGACATTACACATTTGGCATCAACCCCATATATTATCCCGTTTGCCACCGCACCAGGGCACGGGATGAGTTGGGGCGAAGCACCAGGATTGGCACATCTAATGGATGTACCACTTCTGGGGCGGCTGTGGCCTGCTATTTTTAGGCTGGGGAGTGTCCAATAACAGTAGGCCTCCCTAGTCTGAGAATACCAGACCACAGCTGTCTGCTTTACCTTGGCTGGTGATCCAATTTGGGGGGACCCCATGTTTTTTGTTTTAAACTATTTATTTAATTTAAAATAACAGCGTGGGGTGCCCTCTGTTTTGGATTACCAGCCAAGGTGAAGCTGCCAGCTGTGGTTTGCAGGCTGCAACCATCTGCTTTACCCTAGCTGGCTACAAAAGTATGTTTTTTTTTTAATTATTTTTTATTTATTTTTTGGATAAATACAAGGCTAAGCACACTTTAGTGCCACATGAAAGTCACTAAAGGGTGCCAGCTTAGAATATGCAGGGGGGTAGGACATTATATGTCTTTCTCATCTATCTATCTATCTATCTATCTATCTATCTATCTATCTATCTATCTATCTATCTGTCTAACCCTCTGTTCATTCATTCATCCCTCTATCTCTCTGTCTCTATATCTATCTATTCATCTCTATATCTACTCATCTATTTATCTTTCTTGCTGCTTCCGTTTTTTGCAGTCCGCAAAAAAACGGAAGACACGGATGTATCCGTGAAAAAATTGGCCATTTTTTGCGGACCGCAAAAACGGAACGGTCATGTGAATGTAGCCTACATGTGTTCCCTATGGGGGTAGGGGTCGGTACAGAACGATGGTGAGGGGGAGGTCGCTACAGAGCGCCGTGTGTGTGTGTGTGTGTGTGTGTGGGGGGGAGGGTTGCAGAGCCTGATGTGTGTGGCGCAGAGCCCGATGTGTGTGTGTTTGTGTGTGTGTGTGTATGTGTGTGGCGCAGAGCCCTATGTGTGTGTGTGTGTGTGTGGCGCAGAGCCCGATGTGTGCGTGCGTGCGTTGTGTGTGTGTGTGTGTGTGTGTGTGTGTGTGTGTGTGGCGCAGAGCCCGATGTGGGGCTGTTATTTTCATTGCTAGAGTGATAACAGATCAGGTGCTGGGGTAGAATACTGACAGGGAATGTGTGTGCAGGGGGCGGGCAGGGGACGGGGCTGGACACTGAGGCCGGGCAGTGCCAGCTCTAACTGAGGTTTTGCACAGGAAGTGGTCAGTTTGCTAGAGCAAAATGTAAACAAAGAACTGCAGAGAATAAAGGGATAATTCAATAGGAACAAAAGTTAGAAAACAAAAATAACAATGTAGGGGTGTTTTATATGACAATACAGCACAGATAAACTCAACATTTTTTGGTAAGCTAATGTCGGACAACTCCTTTAATTTGCTTCAGTCAGATTTATGGTACAATTGGAAATGTTTTGGTAGGGTTTTTAGGTCTTCCACCTCATGCAGAGTCTTTGTTTTCTCAATGTCCCTGATGGGCTCACGGAATCCCACCTTTAACCCCCTAACCCCTGGACGATTTTTCCGTTTTTGTTTTTTGCTCCCCTTTTTCCAAGAGTCGTAACTTTTTTATTTTTCCCGTCAATCTTGCCATAAGAGGGCTTGTTTTTTGCGGGACGTATTGGTCTTTTAAGTGAAACCATGAGTTTTACCATATATGGTACTGGAAAACAGCACAAAATTTCCATGTGCGGAAAAATTACAAAAAAGTGTGATTGGACAATGGTTTATGGGGTACTTTATTCACCGTGTTCACTGTATGGTAAAACTGATGGGTGGGTGTGATACTTCAGGTTGGTATGAGTTCGTTGATACCAAACATGTTTAGGTTTACTTTTATATAAGGGGTTAAAAAAAGGTTTGTCCAAAAAATTGGAGCACTTTCTGCGGCATTTTCTGCAACTTGTAGTGTTCTCATTTTCTTTGTCGCTCCATTGGGAGACCCAGACAATTGGGTGTATAGCTACTGCCTCCGGAGGCCACACAAAGTATTACACTTAAAAGTGTAAAGCCCCTCCCCTTCTGCCTATACACCCCCCGTGGGATCACGGGCTCCTCAGTTTTCATGCTTTGTGCGAAGGAGGTCAGACATCCACGCATAGCTCCACTGTTTAGTCAGCAGCAGCTGCTGACTATGTCGGATGGAAGAAAAGAGGGCCCATACTAGGGCCCCCAGCATGCTCCCTTCTCACCCCACTTTTGTCGGCGGTGTTTGTTAAGGTTGAGGTACCCATTGCGGGTACG